>NC_057803.1:602463050-602693761 GCF_018294505.1 Triticum aestivum
AATAGAACTAGTTTAGTTGAATTAGTTGAATTAATTAGTTGAACTAGTTAGTTGAATTAATTAAGCTACTTTATTTAGGTATATTTTTCGTAAGTGCTTAGTTGAATTAATTAGTTGAACTAGTTGAATTAACAGAATTAGTTGAATTAATAGAACTAATAAGTGTTTAGTGTTTCACCTATGAACATAGCAATGTCGTCGGACGACGAACACGATTTCATTATGTGCGAATACTGCGAAGACCAGCGCGGCCTGTGCGGCAGAAATTTTCTAGTTGATGATAGACGCTTCAGCATCAAGCTAGATGAGAACTTCGAAGTGGATACAGTAAGTCACAAGGACAAGTCTTTTTTCGTAATTAAGCATGACTTATGCTTCATTTGCTTCAACTTTTAATTTTAATTTTTCACTATTCTACTAGCGTATCCCCTGCAATGCAAGAATTTTTGTCTTGGATAAGATATGTTTCAGTCCTAACGAAACTATGAAGGTAAAAAGAGTTTACTTGAAGACCGAGCATGGTTATCATAAAGAACTCATATACTTATTGCAAAAATCTACAAGTTATCAAAGCAAAGTATTACGCGCATGCTCCTAGGGGGATAGATTGGTAGGAAAAGACCATCGCTCGTCCCCGACCGCCACTCATAAGGAAGGCAATGAATAAATAAATCATGCTCCGACTTCATCACATAACGGTTCACCATACGTGCATGCTACGTGAATCACAAACTTCAACACAAGTATTTATCAAATTCACAACTACTCAACTAGCATAACTCTAATATCACCATCTCCATATCTCAAAACAATTATCAAGTATCAAACTTCTCATAGTATTCAAGACACTCATAAGAGAATTTTATTATTCTTGAATACCTAGCATATTAGGATTTTAAGCAAATTACCATGCTATTTAAGACTCTCAAAATAATCTAAGTGAAGCATGAGAGTTCATCTATTTATTCAAAATAAAACTACCACCATGCTCTAAAAGATATAAGTGAAGTACTAGAGCAAATGACAAACTACTTCGAGAGATTTAAGTGAAGATCAATGAGTAGTCGAATAATTATGCAACTAAGTGAAGACTCTCTAACATTTAATAATTTCAGTTCTTGGTATTCTATTCAAACATCAAGCAAAGCAAAATAAAATGACATTCTAAGAATGGCAAACATCATGTGAAGAAGCAAAAACTTAGGATCAACCGAAACTAACCGATAATTGTTGAAGAAGAAAGGTGGATGCCAACCGGGGCATCCCCAAGCTTAGATGCTTGAGACTTCTTGAAATATTATCTTGGGGTGCCTTGGGCATCCCCAAGCTTGAGCTTTTGTGTCTCCTTAATTCCTCTCATATCACGGTCTCCCTAAATCTCAAAAGCTTCATCCACACAAAACTCAACAAGGACTTGTGAGATAAGTTAGTATAAACCATTGCAAAAACCTTATCATACTCTACTGTAGCAAATCACTAAAATTATTATTCAACATTGCATAATAAATGCCTCTGCATATTTAATAGTCCTATCCTCAAATAGAATCATTAAAGAAGCAAACATATGCAAACAATGCAAACATAACAGCAATCTGCCTAAACAGGTAGTCTGTAAAGAATGCTGCAACTCCCTAACTCCAAAAATTATGAAAGAAAATTCCCACTGTAGTAAATTTATCAGAGCTTAATATTCAAAAGGTTTCAACATTTTATCACATTCTGAATTTTCTAGGGAATTATTGCAACAACGGTAAACTTTCTGTTTTCAAACAGCAACATGTATACTTGTAACATAGGCATAGTAAAGGCTATCAATGCCACTTTTATTGAAATAAAAGATGCAAAACTTTTTTCTAAATAACAACAAGCAAATCTTAACAAAATAAATTGACGCTCCAAGAAAAACACATATCATGTGGTAAATAAAAATATAGCTCCAAGTAAAGTTACCGATGAACGAAGACGAAAGAGGGGATGCCTTCCAGGGCATCCCCAAGCTTAGGCTCTTGGTTGTCCTTGAATATTACCTTGGGGTGCCTTGGGCATCCCCAAGCTTAGGCTCTTGCCACTCCTTATTCCATAGTCCATCGAATCTTTACCCAAAAATTGAAAACTTCACAACAGAAAACTCGTAAGCTCCGTTAGTATAAGAAAGTAAATCACCACTTCAAGGTACTGTAATGAAATCATTATTTATTTATATTGGTGTTAAACCTACTGTATTCCAACTTCTATATGGTTTATAAACTATTTTACTAGCCATAGATTCATCAAAATAAGTAAACAACACATGAAAAACAGAATCTGTCAAAAACAGAACAATCTGTAGTAATCTGGATCAAACGTATACTTATGGAACTCATAAAATTCTCAAATAAATTGATCGACCTGAGGAGTTTATCTATTAATCATCTTAAAAAAGAATTAACTAAATAGCACTCTCCAAATAAAAATGGCACCAATTCTCGTGAGCGCTAAAGTTTCTGTTTTTGACAGCATGATCAACAAGACTTTCCCCAAGTCTTCCCAAAGGTTCTACTTGGCACAAACACTAATTAAAATCATAAAACCACATCTAAACAGAGGCTAGATGAATTATTTATTACTAAACAGGAACAAAAATCAAGGAACAAAAATAAAATTGGGTTGCCTCCCAACAAGCGCTATCGTTTAACGCCTCTAGCTAGGCATGATAATGACAATGATGCTCACATAAAGGATAAGAATTGAAACGTAAAGAGAGCGAAAGGACATGCGGTGCCCCCATGTGTGGTTTTGGTAATTGATGACAATCTCTATGGACTAACGGTTGCCTTGAGTTATATTTGAAGCATTTTTCCATAGGATTGTCTTGAAGTCCATGTGTTGGTTTCAAGGAGTTTATGAGATGGCCAAAGTGCTTTTCAAGGAATTATACAAAGATTGGTCATGTGTGAGTTGAGATGGCCAAAGTGATTTTCAAGGGATTATCCAAAGATTGGTCATGTGTGAGTTGAGCTTACTGCAAGCATGTCTTGAAGAAGAAGATTGTGTGATCATTCATGTTTACCTTCAAGACATCATCCAAATGAAGAGAGTTGGAAAGATTCAATGTTGATTAAGACTAAGTCAAGAGTGAATCAAGTTGATCAACTCACAAAGCGTAGAAGAAGTACCAAGAGGGATCAAGTGATCCCATGGTATGGTAATAATTGTCCATTACGCTTTGTGTACTAACCCATGGTCTACGTGAGAGTTCTTTGTGGGGTTAGGTATGTTTCCATGGTCTTGCGTCAAGAGGAAGATCTCATACAACCCATGGAGGATGACATCAAGTGGTGATCGTCATCAAGTTTGCAGTGTGCAAGTTCAAGTGGAGCAACTCAAAGAGTGGCTCACCCATAATGGAGTATGGGGGAGCAATCAAACTTGAAGCTTGCCGTCCATTGTGGTGTCAATGGAATTGTGAAGATGTGACAAAGAGTGGCTTACCCATAGTGGAGTATGGGGAGCAATCAACTAGTCTTCATCGAGCCAACACAATCAAGAAAGGTGGTCCAACTTGAGGAAGTCAAGATCGTCATCATCTAGCTCAACTGGACTATGTGCAAGGCAAAGGTTTTCCCTTGATAGGTTTTCTATTTTACCGGTCTCATAGTGGTAGTTGGGAGACCGGGTTGTAGGATCGATTGCCGTACTATCAAGGGGGTCTCTCTAGGGAGTAGCTTGATCGTATCATTAGTCGAGAGCTCAAACCATTGCATCCTTGCATCATATTTCTTGGTTCTTGTTTGGTTCCATTTGTGAGTCTTAGATCTTATGGTCATCTTGATGACAAGCTTGAGTTCATCGAAAACGGAGTTCGCATGCATCTTCTATGATGTTTTCGGTGTTGGAGGTTTTACCGGTCTTATCCAAGAAAGGGTTCTCACCATTTTATTATGGTACTTTTCTCATTTTCTTCTTATTGATATTTCTCTCAAGATTGTGTTAGCCCTTGTCGTTAGCTTTCCAAAAAACTTGGTTTCATTGATTTCGGAGCTCGTATGCGAAAGTTGTGGTTGTTTTGATATTGCCTGTTTTACACAGAGAGGTTGTACCGCCCCATGGAGAGGTTGTACCGCTTGACCGGTACAACCGGTGTTTGGAGCGGTTGTACCGCTCCAGAATTGGTCCGGAGGTTGTACCGGTCATGTACCGCTCTACCACCGGACTGGTCTCTGTCGTGGTACGGTTGTTCGGCGGTTGTGGGCCGATTGTACCGCTTATTGCCTGTTACCGGTTGTACCGGTGCTCACAAAGGTTGTACCGCTCCTATGTTGTTCTGTACATAACGGGCAGATTCGTGGGGACCTATTTAAGGGGATCTTCTTCCCCAATGGTTCCCTATCTCTTGAGCTTGTTTTTTCCCCCATTGTTGACCTTCTTTGAGCTTGCTAACTCTCACTCCCTCCATGGATTCTTGCTAGTTTTTGAGGGAAAAGAGAGAGGAGATCTAGATCCACATTTCCACCAATCACTTTCTCCTCTATGTGAGGGGAACCCTTTGGATCTAGATCTTGGAGTTCTTGGTGTTCTCCGTCTTGTTCTTCCTCTCATTTCCCTCCCTAGCATTAGTTGCTCCGGTGGGATTTGAGAGAGAAGGACTTGGGCACTCCGTGTGCCCTTGCCATTGCATTTGGTGCATCGCTTTGAGTTCTCCATGGTGATAAGTGGAAGTGAAGTTTGAGAAGCTTATTACTCTTGGGTGTTTGGGCACCCTAGAGCTTGTTCCTCTTGGATGCCTTGGCGCCCTAGACGGTTGCTGTTGTTCGGAGCTCAATGATTGTGGTGTAAAGCTCCGGGCAAGCATCGGGGTCTCCAATTAGGTTGTGGAGATCGCCCCGAGCAATTTGACGGGTACCGGTGACCGCCCCCAAGGGTTGCCAAAGTGTACGGGTTCGGTGACCGCCCCCAAGGGTTGCCATTTGTACGGGTTCGGTGACCGCCCTCAAGGGTCCCTTAGTGGAATCACGGCATCTTGCATTGTGCGAGGGCGTGAGGAGATTACGGTGGCCCTAGTGGCTTCTTGGGGAGCATTGTGCCTCCACACCGCTCCAAACGGAGATTAGCATCCGCAAGGGTGTGAACTTCGGGATACATCGTCGTCTCCGTGTGCCTCGGTTATCTCTTACCCGAGCTCTTTACTTATGCACTTTACTTTGTGATAGCCATATTGTTTCTTGTCATATATCTTGCTATCACATAGTTGCTTATCTTGATTAGCATAAGTTGTTGGTGCACATAGGTGAGCCTGGTTGTTTTAGGTTTTGTGCTTGACAAATTAACCGCTAGGTTTATTCCGCATTTGTTTAAGCCTAAATCTTAATTATTTTAAAACGCCTATTCACCCCCCTGTAGGCGACATCCACGATCTTTCAATTGGTATCAGAGCCTCGTCTCTCTTTATTAGGCTTTACCGCCTAGAGAGTAAAGATGTCGACTAGGGGATTAGGATTCTCTGACACTTTTAGTTTCGATGGAACAAATTTTGATGTTTGGGTAATTCGCATGCTTAATCTCTTTAGGGTCATGGACCCAAATTTAGAGCGAATTGTAGATATGGGTTTTTCTCCTCCAAAGGATCCCCAAAGATTATCTTTAGAGGATGAGAAAAACTCTTATCTCAATGCTCAATCTTCTAATGTGCTTTTCGATGCTTTGAGCGACGTAGTTATATTTCAACTCATGTCGTTCCGGGATGCTCATGAGTTGTGGACGAAGCTTCAAGAAAAATATGGTGTGTCCAAGATTTGTGGGGATGATTGTTCTCCCTCCACCTCCGGTTGTATAGTCTTCTCAACTTCTTCTACTTCACCTACATGTGGTTTACCACAAGGTAATGATATGGTGAGTAGTGTTGGTCATTGCAATGATGATAGTATGCTTATTGTGGATGATCCTTCATCACTATCTTATTGCAATGCTCCTTCTTTGGGCTTTAACACTTCGAGAACTCGAAATGCTTCATATGATTGTGTTGATAGTCCTTTCATATCATGTAGAAATTGCTTGACTAAATCTCATGATGATATGTTTACTATGTCTTGTTACCATGATAAAAATGCATATATTTCCTCGAATTGTTGTGCTAACAATGTAGAGGAAACCCAACACCCCATGGAACAAGATGTGGTCTTGAATGGTCCTTCAACGGATCCTACATCATCATCTATTGCATTTTGCCTTATGGCCAAGGCTTCAAAGGTATCTCCCACTTTGAATCCCAATATATCTTGTGATGATATTAATGATGGCAAGAGTGATGATGATGTTGATTATGATGAAGAGAATGATGATGTTGCCTCCTTAAAAATTAAGGGGGAAATGATTTTTAAAGCTCTTCTTAAGAATAAAATTGCTCGTTCCAACTTCATGGAAATCATGTCTATTGCTATTGAGGGCAAGAAATATATTGATGAGTTGGAATCTCTTCTTGAGGAGCATGAGGTCACCATTGATCAAATGGAAGGTCATGAGCGTGATTACGCTAATGAGATTGTGGACCTCTCTCAAGCTCTTGAACTTGAACAAACCACCAAGGAATCTCTTGAGGAGACTTTTGCTCTAGAATTATCTAGAGTGAGGGAATCTCATGATAGAGCTCTTGAGGTGGCCAATGATTTTGAAACTAAAAATGAGGAGCTTGAAGTTGCGCATGCTAAACTCCTTGAGGACTTTGAGCACCTCGAAAATGGCTCAAGGGTCATTAAGGGTGAGCTCATCAAACTCACCGAGTCTCATGCTCAACTTAAAGCTTCTTATTCAAAAGAGCTTGCCAAGGTGTCTTCTCCTCTTGTTGCTAATGATGATGCTTGTGCTACTAACTCTATCTCTTGTGAAGCATCCATATTGAAGGAGAATGTTGAGCTTCGGGCTCAACTTGAGTTGCTATCTAGCAATTATGGGAAATTGGAAGAAAACCATGAAAAGCTCTCAAGCTCTCATGATGATCTTCTAGTATCCCATAATGAGCTAAAGATATCTCATGAGGCCATGATTTCTAAGGTAACATCTAGTGAGCCTCATGTGGATACTAGCACTAATTCTAGTCAAAATGCTATATTGCCATGTGCTAGTCCTTGTAATTCATCTACTCACAATGTTGGTACATCTTGTGATGAATTGCTTTCCTTGCCTTGTTGCTCTAACGATGAAGCTTATACTTCCTCTAGTACTTGTGTTGAGACTAACCATGTAGAGGAAATCAAAGAGCTCAAGGCCCAAGTCACTTCTTTGAAGAAAGACTTGGAAAAGAGTCATGAAGGGAAATCCACACTCAACAATATCTTGAGTGTGCAAAAATCCCCCAATGACAAAGATGGACTTGGATTCAACTCCAACAAGAAGAAGAAGTCCAAGGTGAACAAAAGGAAGGGCCAAGAACAAGTCAAGAATTCGGCCAAGATTGTTTGCTTGAAGTGCAAAGTAGAAGGGCATCATGTTAGATCTTGCCCATTGAAGAAGAAGCCCATTAGTGACAAGCAACAAGGGAAGCGGCCACAAGTACACTCTCATTCTCAACCTCAAGTTGAAGGAAAGCCTCTTCCCAAGAAGACTCAAGCTTATGCTTCTCAAGTTGAGAAATCAAGTGAGAAGAAAGTGAAGAGTGGACGTTGCTACCTATGTCGCGAGAAAGGTCACCTCGCCTCTTCATGCACTAGTGGTAACTTATCCAACCCAATTATTATTGATGATGTCTATTCTCTTGGGAAGGATAAGGTTGGCAATGTGATTGCCAAGTTTGTTGGTACTCAAAGTGGTTTGAAGCAAAGAACCATTTGGGTAGCCAAGCCTATTGTGACTAACCTCTTAGGACCCAACTTGGTTGGGGACCAACAAGCTCAAACTTGATCAATAGGTGATGTTGGGGGTCATTGGAGACTTGGCTACATTATGAAGAATTAAGGGTACTTCGTCATTCTTATTGTCTCAAGCCAAGTCAATTGAATCATCAAGATTATATCTTATATCCAATGTGCCTCCTTGCGGTAACTTGTACCTCAATTGCTTACATTGAAAGTTACTTGCCCCCTTGCATGTTTTGGTTTTGTTCCTTGCATGTGTTTGTATATGTTGTGCTTCCAACTTGATTATCTTGAGCAATCAAGTATGTGTGTGTTGGTTTGCACATCATTTACGCGTGTGTCATGCGTTGAGCCTTTTGCATCTTGTTTATTTCTTAGTTGGCTCTTGTGAGAGATTAATGGAATATCCCATTATGGGGAAGTGATGTGCTTTGTGCACTTCACAATCCTATAAAGGTGGGTACATGGGGAATACCACTTAGTATTGATATTGCAAGCTTATCTAGTCACTATGTGGTATGTCTTCTCATGAGAAATTCAAATTCTAAATAGTCCATTAATTATCTCTTGTTGGATCCTTTAATTGCCTCTTGTCTATCTTTAATTGGTATCACATTATGGGGGAGTAATATGCTATGTGTATATTACTAGCCTAGAAAATGTGTACATTTGAGATATTGTCATCTAGAGTTGATATTGTAAATTATCTTGTTCCTAGGTGGCATGTTAGCTCTACAAGTTGCAATTTGCTTTTTGTATGGTGTGAAGATGATGTCGGATATCCTTGCTATCTACCACCGGGAATTATTTCCATTTACTTCTTGTCTTTTGACAATTGGTACTCACTTTTGTGGTAGAATTTATTGATCATCTTTACATTGGCTTTTGTTTTTATTTGCCATTTCTCTTGCCAAGGATTGTATCATCTCCCTTTGTCTTCCATACCACTTGTGGATCTTGTTTAGTGTTTTCTAGATATAGTGAAAGTGGTGATCCCACCTTGTGCATTTTGTATTCAAATGCAAATTCTCTCAATGCACTAGTCTTGGGGGAGCTATCCTATTTTCTATAAAACACTCGTCTTGCGATCCTTATCAAGTGTGTGTTGGTGGAAGGCAAGCCGTTTTCATTTTGGTACTTTGTGCCATCATGAAACTTTGTAGAGAGCTTGGTTTGTTTGGAACCATCCTCTCTTTTGGGAGTTTGATACCTTTTTTTGAGTGTATCAATGGATATCTCATTCCTTGATGTATCTTTTATGGATATCCTCCAAGTGATGTTTTATTCATTTGGTATCTTTTCTTCACTTGTTTTTTTGTCATTTGGTATCGGTTCTTGAAAGTCTTGAGCGTGCATATTAACTTCATGTAGTATCTTTGGCATGCTTTCTTTCTTCGACCCAATATATAGGGGAAACTCCACCAAGTCTCAAATTGGATGAGATGTGCATGAATTTCATTTCCTTTTCTATATGCACATATTTATGTGGAGTTTGTCCTATGTATTGTTGGTGTTTCTAACTCTTTGGTCCCAATGAGTTTGGGTACCATTTTGTTTGTGTTGTTGTTCTAGGAACAATTGGAGATACATTGGATGCTCGGCTCACTCACAAGGAAGGTGTTGTCATCATGTGCTTATTGGAGTCGAGCTAGGATGATCAATGAACTACTATCTACCTTCAATTGGTATCTACTACATACTTCCAATGTTAACTCGGTAACAAGTATCTTCATATTCTTCATGCACACATTTCTTGCATCAACCTTGTGTAGGTTGTATCATGGCATGTTATTCATTCATTCTTGTGATACGTGTTCCCTTTCTCAAAGCATCCCAACAATGATCTCTTGTTGCTAGTTGTGATGTCTGATGGGTGTGTGGTAGGAATTCATTTATATACAATAAGACCATATCTAGCCATGTGCTATGCTTCCAAGCAAATATCTTATTGGTATATGTATGACCTCCCTTTGGATATCTTGTTCCTCGTGTTGTAACTATTTCGGGTGTACATCCTTCTTTGTAGATATATATCATCATGATTTCGTCTACCTAGAATCTTATACACTTGAGATAAGTTGCATATCTAGTTGATATCCTTTCTTTCACGTCCACCTTGTCTTTCTTATGTTATTTCTTTGGTGGCTCCGTGAAAGCTTTTGCCTTGAGTGCGTGTCTTCTATCGTTGCATCTTGATGCACTCTTGTGTGGTGAAGATTATTTTCCTCATGCTTATCTTTACGAGGCTTTTGCCATCTTAATTGGTATCCCTCGTCTTGATGAGGCTTTCATCTTCTATCTTCACGACGGGTTGTCACAAGCATATGTTCTTTATATCCTTATTAGTAAGCTTGTGAACCCATTTGTAGTTGTGTGTGGGAATGATAGGCCTTGCACCGTGTGCCTCATTCTTTCAAGACTTTATTGATGCTTAATGCTCATCCGTACTTTAGTCTTCTCAAGTGTTTTGCCTTGACTCACACACATCATTTTTGTTGAGCCCTTTCTTAAGTTGCCTCTTTTACTTGTTGCTCAACCATGTGTTTGTTGCAAGTACTAGGTTTTGTTTCCTATATGCTCACTTGCACTTGTTGTAAGTTTCTATTGATTTTGGGGGAGCTGTGATCCTATTTTGTGCACTTTGTATCCAAATACAAAAATTCTTATGTGTGCACAAATCATGGGGAGCTTCTCTAGTTTCTTTAGAACACTCCTTTGCTCATATCATAATATCCTTTATTCATGTAGCTCGTAGGATCTTTGGTCTAGTTGGTTCAATTGATACCCGTTGATTGCTTGCTTCAATTGGTACCTTTTGATTGCTTGATTGCTTGTGTCTCTCTTTGTTATGTCCTTGTGGCATATCATTCCTTTAGCAATCTTGGTGCCTCAATATAGTTGGTCTTCCTCCAAGTATTACCGTTTGATATGTGTATTGCATTCCACTCTCTTGTTGAGAAATACACAACTTATGGAGGATCACAATTTATATTGGCCTTCTAAGCTTTTCGCCAATTTTGGCAATCGATGCCAATGGGGGAGAAGTTTCAGAGAGTTTTGTGGATAAGTTTAGAGAGTTTTTTTCTTCTTGCTTTGGTTTTGTACCTAAGCTTTTGCATCTCATACACATGCATTATTGGTTGTTGCATTGCATGGTGATAAATAATTCCTTATATAAACTCTCTTGAAAGTGATTGTCATCAATTACCAAAATGGGGGAGATTGAAAGGACATGCGGTACCCCCATGTGTGGTTTTGGTAATTGATGACAATCTCTATGGACTAACGGTTGCCTTGAGTTATATTTGAAGCATTTTTCCATAGGATTGTCTTGAAGTCCATGTGTTGGTTTCAAGGAGTTTATGAGATGGCCAAAGTGCTTTTCAAGGAATTATCCAAAGATTGGTCATGTGTGAGTTGAGATGGCCAAAGTGATTTTCAAGGGATTATCCAAAGATTGGTCATGTGTGAGTTGAGCTTATTGCAAGCATGTCTTGAAGAAGAAGATTGTGTGATCATTCATGTTTACCTTCAAGACATCATCCAAATGAAGAGAGTTGGAAAGATTCAATGTTGATCAAGACTAAGTCAAGAGTGAATCAAGTTGATCAACTCACAAAGCGTAGAAGAAGTACCGAGAGGGATCAAGTGATCCCATGGTATGGTAAGCATTGTCCATTACGCTTTGTGTACTAACCCATGGTCTACGTGAGAGTTCTTTGTGGGGTTAGGTATGTTTCCATGGTCTTGCGTCAAGAGGAAGATCTCATACAACCCATGGAGGATGACATCAAGTGGTGATCGTCATCAAGTTTGCAGTGTGCAAGTTCAAGTGGAGCAACTCAAAGAGTGGCTCACCCATAATGGAGTATGGGGGAGCAATCAAGCTTGAAGCTTGCCGTCCATTGTGGTGTCAATGGAAGTGTGAAGATGTTCCAAAGAGTGGCTTACCCATAGTGGAGTATGGGGAGCAATCAACTAGTCTTCATCGAGCCAACACAATCAAGAAAGGTGGTCCAACTTGAGGAAGTCAAGATCGTCATCATCTAGCTCAAGTGGACTATGTGCAAGGCAAAGGTTTTCCCTTGATAGGTTTTCTATTTTACCGGTCTCGTAGTGGTAGTTGGGAGACCGGGTTGTAGGATCGATTGCCGTACTATCAAGGGGGGCTCTCTAGGGAGTAGCTTGATCGTATCATTAGTCGAGAGCTCAAACCATTGCATCCTTGCATCATCTTTCTTGGTTCTTGTTTGGTTCCATTTGTGAGTCTTAGAGCTTATGGTCATCTTGATGACAAGCTTGAGTTCATCGAAAACGGAGTTCGCATGCATCTTCTATGATGTTTTCGGTGTTGGAGGTTTTACCGGTCTTATCCAAGAAAGGGTTCTCACCATTTTATTATGGTCCTTTTCTCATTTGCTTCTTATTGATATTTCTCTCAAGATTGTGTTAGCCCTTGTCGTTAGCTTTCCAACAAACTTGGTTTCGTTGAATTCGGAGCTCGTATGCGAAAGTTGTGGTTGTTTTGATATTGCCTGTTTTACACAGAGAGGTTGTACCGCCCCATGGAGAGGTTGTACCGCTTGACCAGTACAACCGGTGTTTGGAGCGGTTGTACCGCTCCAGAATTGGTCCGGAGGTTGTACCGGTCATGTACCGCTCTACCACCAGACTGGTCTGTGTTGTGGTGCGGTTGTTGGGCGGTTGTGGGCCGGTTGTACCGCTTATTGCCTGTTACCGGTTGTACCGGTGCTCACAGAGGTTGTACCGCTCCTATGTTGTTCTGTACATAACGGGCAGATTCGTGGGGACCTATTTAAGGGGGTCTTCTTCCCCAATGGTTCCCTATCTCTTGAGCTTGTTTTTGCCCCCATTGTTGACCTTCTTTGAGCTTGCTAACTCTCACTCCCTCCATGGATTCTTGCTAGTTTTTGAGGGAAAAGAGAGAGGAGATCTAGATCCACATTTCCACCAATCACTTTCTCCTCTATGTGAGGGGAACCCCTTGGATCTAGATCTTGGAGTTCTTGGTGTTCTCCGTCTTGTTCTTCCTCTCATTTCCCTCCCTAGCATTAGTTGCTCCGGTGGGATTTGAGAGAGAAGGACTTGGGCACTCCGTGTGCCCTTGCCATTGCATTTGGTGCATCGGTTTGAGTTCTCCATGGTGATACGTGGAAGTGAAGTTTGAGAAGCTTATTACTCTTGGGTGTTTGGGCACCCTAGAGCTTGTTCCTCTTGGGTGCCTTGGCGCCCTAGACGGTTGGTGTTGTTCGGAGCTCAATCATTGTGGTGTAAAGCTCCGGGCAAGCGTCGGGGTCTCCAATTAGGTTGTGGAGATCGCCCCGAGCAATTTGACGGGTACCGGTGACCGCCCCCAAGGGTTGCCAAAGTGTACGGGTTCGGTGACCGCCCCCAAGGGTTGCCATTTGTACGGGTTCGGTGACCGCCCTCAAGGGTCCCTTAGTGGAATCACGGCATCTTGCATTGTGCGAGGGCGTGAGGAGATTACGGTGGCCCTAGTGGCTTCTTGGGGAGCATTGTGCCTCCACACCGCTCCAAACGGAGATTAGCATCCGCAAGGGTGTGAACTTCGGGATACATCGTCGTCTTCGCGTGCCTCGGTTATCTCTTACCCGAGCTCTTTACTTATGAACTTTACTTTGTGATAGCCATATTGTTTCTTGTCATATATCTTGATATCACATAGTTGCTTATCTTGATTAGCATAAGTTGTTGGTGCACATAGGTGAGCCTAGTTGTTTTAGGTTTTGTGCTTGACAAATTAACTGCTAGGTTTATTCCACATTTGTTTAAGCCTAAATCGTAATTATTTTAAAACGCCTATTCACCCCCCCTCTAGGCGACATCCACGATCTTTCAGAGAGCATCATGAAGAATATGACTAACACATTTAAGTCTAACATACTTCCTATGCATATGGATTTTTGTGAACAAACAACTTATGGGAGCAATAATCAACTTGCATAGGAAGGTAAAACAAGCATAACTTCAAAACTTTAAGCACATAGAGATGAAACTTGATATTATTGCAATTCCTACAAGCATATGTTCCTCCCTCATAATAATTTTCAGTAGGATCATGAATGAATTCAACAATATAACCAGCACCTAAAGCATTCTTTTCATGATCTACAAGCATAGAAAATTTACTACTCTCCACACAAGCAAAATTCTTCTCATGAATAATAGTGGGAGTAAACTCAACAAAATAACTATCATGTGATTGAAAATTAAGATCAAGTTGACAAGTTTCATGGTAATCATTATTCTTTAAAGCATACGTGTCATCACAATAATCATCATAAGTAGGAGGCATGCTATCATCATAGTAAATTTGCTCATCAAAGCTTGGGGGACAAAAAATATCATCTTCATCAAACATAACTTCCCCAAGCTTGTGGCTTTGCATATCATTAGCATCATGGATATTCAAGGAATTCATACTAACAACATTGCAATCATGCTCATCATTCAAATATTTAGTGCCAAACATTTTAATGCATTCTTCTTCTAACACTTTGGCACAATTTTCCTTTCCATCATACTCACGAAAGATATTAAAAAGGTGAAGCGTATGAGACAAACTCAATTCCATTTTTTTGTAATTTTATTTTATAAACTAAACTAGTGATAAAACAAGAAACTAAAAGACTCGATTGCAAGATCTAAAGATATACCTTCAAGCGCTAACCTCCCCGGCAACGGCGCCAGAAAAGAGCTTGATGTCTACTACACAACCTTCTTCGTGTAGACGTTGTTGGGCCTCCAAGTGCAGAGGTTTGTATGACAGTAGCAAATTTCCCTCAAGTGGATGACCTAAGGTTTATCAATCCGTAGGAGGCGTAGGATGAAGATGGTCTCTCTCAAGCAACCCTGCAACCAAATAACAAAGAGTCTCTTGTGTCCCCAACACACCCAATACAACGGTAAATTGTATAGGTGCACTAGTTCGGCGAAGAGATGGTGAAACAAGTGGTATATTGATACGTCTATTTTGCATCATGTTTTTATATCGATATTTATTGCATTATGGACTATTATTTCACTTTATGTCACAATACTTATGGCTATTCTCTCTTATTTTACAAGGTTTACATAAGGAGGGAGAATGCCGGCAGCTAGAATTCTGGGCTGGAAAAGGGGCAAATATTAGAGACCTATTTTGCGCAACGCCAAAAGTCCTGAAACTCCACGGAACGTCTTAAAATAAATAAAGAAAAATCCTCGCCAAAGATGAAGGCCGGGGGGGGGGGGGGGCACACCCTGCTCATGAGGGTGGGGGCGCCCCCCCTAGGGCGTGCCCCCTGGTGGCTCTCCGACGTCCATCTTCTCCTATATGAAGTCTTTCGATGAGAAAAAAATAAGAAGGAACTTTTCGGGACGAGACTCCGCCGCCACGAGGCGGAACCTTGGCGGATCCAATCTAGAGCTCCGGCAGAGCTGTTCTGCCGGGGAAACTTCCCTCCGGGAGGGGGAAAATCATCACCATCGTCATCACCAACGCTCCTCTCATCGGGAGAGGGCAATCTCCATCAACATCTTCACCGGCACCATCTCATCTCCAAACCCTAGTTCATCTCTTGCATCCAATTCTTGTCTCAAAGTCCGGGATTGGTGCTAGTAGGTTGCTAGTAGTGTTGATTACTCCTTGTAGTCGATGCTAGTTGGTTTAATTGGTGGAAGATCATATGTTCAGATCCTATATGCATATTATTACCCCTCTGATTATGAACATGAATATGCTTTGTGAGTAATTACGTTCGTTCCTGAGGACAAGGGAGAAGTCTTGCTATGAGTAGTCATGTGAATTTGGTATTCGTTTGATATTTTGATAAGATGTATGTTGTCTAGCCTCCAGTGGTGTTATGTGAACGTTGACTACATAACACTTAACCATTATTTGGGCCTAGAGGAAGGCATTGGGAAGTAATAAGTAGATGATGGGTTGCTAGAGTGACAGAAGCTTAAACCCTAGTTTATGCGTTGCTTCGTAAGGGGCTGATTTGGATCCACATGTTTCATGCTATGGTTAGGTTTACCTTAATACTTTTGTTGTAGTTGCGGATTCTTGCAATAGAGGTTAATCATAAGTGGGATGCTTGTTCAAGTAAGAATAGCACCCAAGCACCGGTCCACCCACATATCAAATTATCAAAGTATCGAACGCGAATCATATGAACGTGATGAAAACTAGCTTGACGATATTCCCATGTGTCCTCGGGAGCGCTTTTCCTATTATAAGAGGTTGTTCCGGGTTGTCCTTTGCTACGAAAAGGATTGGGCCATCTTGCTGCACTTTATTTACTTTTGTTACTTGTTGCTCGTTACAATTTATCCTATCACAAAACTATCTGTTACCACTTATTTCAGTACTTGCAGAGAATACCTTGCTGAAAACCGCTTATCATTTCCTTCCGCTCCTCGTTGGGTTCGACACTCTTACTTATCGAAAGGACTACGATAGATCCCCTATACTTGTGGGTCATCAAGACTCTTTTCTGGCGCTGTTGCCGGGGAGTGTAGCGCCTTTGGTAGGTGGAATTTGGTAAGGAAAAATTTATATAGTGTGCTGAAATTTACTGTCACTTGTTACTATGGAAAGTAATTCTCTGAGGGGCTTGTTCGGGGTATTTTCACCCCTTCCAGTAGAGCAAAGAGTTGCTCCTCAACCTACTGAACCTATTGAAAATGAAACGCCTTTTGAATTTCCTTCGGGTATGATGGAAAAACTGCTCGATAACCCTTTTACAGGAGATGGAACAAAGCATCCTGATGAGCACTTAATATATGTGGATGAAGTTTGTGGATTATTTAAGCTTGCAAGTATACCCGATGATGTTGCTAAGAAGAAGTTCTTCCCTTTATCTTTGAAGGGAGACGCATTGATATGGTATAGGCTATGTGATGATATGAGATCATGGGACTATAAAAGATTGAAGCTGGAATTTCATCAAAAGTATTACCCTATGCATCTTGTTCATCATGATCGCAATTATATATATAATTTCTGGCCTCGCGAAGGAGAAAGCATCGCTCAAGCTTGGGGGAGGCTTAAATCAATGTTATATTCATGCCCCAATCATGAGCTCTCAAGAGAAATGACTATTCAAAATTTATATGCTCGGCTTTCTGATAACAATCGCACCATGCTCGATACTTCTTGTGCTCGCTCTTTTATGATAAAGACTACCGAATTCAGATGGAATTTATTGGATAGAATTAAACGCAACTCTGAAGATTGGGACCTCGACGAAGGTAAGGAGTCAGGTATGACACCTAAGTTTGATTGTGTTAAATCTTTTATGGACACCGATATTTTCCGTAAGTTTAGCACTAAATATGGACTTGACTCTGAGATAGTAGCTTCTTTCTGTGAATCTTTTGCTACTTATGTTGATCTCCCTAAGGAGAAGTGGTTTAAATATCATCCTCCCATAGAAGTAAAAGTAGCTGCACCTATTAAAGTTGAAGAAAAGACTGTCGCTTATAATGATCCTATTGTTCCTACTTTTTATGTTGAGAAACCACCTTTCCCTGTTAGAATAAAGGATCATGCTAAAGCTTCAACTGTTGTTCGTAAAAGCAATATTAGAACTTATACACCTCCTGAGCAAGTTAAAGTAGAACCTAATATTGCTATTGTTAAAGATCTCTTGTCTGATAATATTGATGGGCATGTTATTCAGTTCGAAGGTGAAACTGCTAGAATTGCTAAACCTTGTGCTAAAGTTAAACATAGACCTGTGGTAGGCGTTCCTGTTATTTCTGTTAAAATAGGATCATTGTTATCATGGCTTATGTGATATGGGTGCGAGTTCTAGTGTTATACCGCATACTTTATATGAAGAAATTAAGAATGAAATTGCACCTGTTGAGTTAGAAGATATTGATGTCACAATTAAACTTGCCAATAAAGATACTATTTCACCAATTGGAATTGTTAGAGATGTTGAAGTCTTGTGTGGGAAAACTAAATATCCTGCTGATTTTCTTGTTCTTACTTCTCCGCAAGATAGCTTTTGTCCCATTATATTTGGTAGACCATTCTTGAACACTGTGAATGCTAGAATAGATTGCGAAAAGAATGTTGTTACTATTGGCTTGGATGATATGGTTCATGAGTTTAATTTCTCTAAATTTAGTAAACAACATCGTGAGGAAGAATTACCTAGTAAGGATGAAATTATTGGTCTTGCTTCTATTGCCGTACCTCCTAGTGATCCTTTAGAACACTATTTGCTAGACCATGAAAATGATATGTTCATGAATGAAAGAAGGGAAATAGATGAAGTATTCTTTAAACAGGAACCTATTCTGCATCACAACTTGCCTGTTGAAATCTTAGGGGATCCTCCTCCACCCAAGGGTGATCCCGTGTTTGAGCTTAAACCTTTGCCTGATAATCTTAAATATGCTTATCTTGATGAAAAGAAGCTATATCCTGTTGTTATTAGGGCTAACCTTTCAGAGCATGAAGAAGAAAGATTATTGAAAACTCTGAAGAAGCATCGTGCTGCTATTGGATATACTCTTGATGATCTTAAGGGCATTAGTCCCACTCTATGTCAACATAAAATAAATTTGGAAGCAGATGCCAAACCAGTTCGTGATCCTCAACGACGTCTTAATCCTAAAATGAAAGAAGTGGTAAGAAAAGAAATACTAAAGCTTCTGGAGGCAGGTATAATTTATCCCGTTGCTGATAGTGAGTGGGTAAGTCCTGTCCATTGTGTCCCTAAGAAAGGAGGTATTACTGTTGTTCCTAACGATAAAGATGAATTGATTCCACAAAGAATTATCACAGGTTATAGGATGGTAATTGATTTCCGCAAATTAAATAAAGCTACTAAGAAAGATCATTACCCCTTACCTTTTATTGATCAAATGCTAGAAAGATTATGCAAACATACACACTATTGCTTTCTAGATGGTTATTCTGATTTCTCTCAAATACCTGTGTCGGCTAGAGATCAATCAAAGACTACTTTTACATGCCCTTTTGGTACTTTTGCTTATAGACGTATGCCTTTTGGTTTATGTAATGCACCTACTACCTTTCAAAGATGCATGATGGCTATATTCTCTGACTTATGTGAAAAGATTTGTGAGGTTTTCATGGACGACTTTTCCGTCTATGGTTCCTCTTTTGATGATTGCTTGAGCAATCTTGATCGAGTTTTGCAGAGATGTGAAGAAACTAATCTTGTCTTGAATTGGGAAAAGTGCCGCTTTATGGTTAATGAAGGTATTGTCTTGGGGCATAAAGTTTCTAAAAGAGGTATTAAAGTTGATAAGCCAAGGTTGATGCTATTGAAAAGATGCCATGTCCCAAGGACATCAAAGGTATAAGAAGTTTCCTTGGTAACGCCGGATTTTACAGGAGGTTCATTAAGGACTTCTCAAAAATTTCTCGGCCTCTGACTAATTTATTGCAAAAAGATATACCATTTATTTTTGATGATGATTGTGTAGAAGCATTTGAAGTACTTAAGAAAGCATTGGTCTCTGCACCTATTGTTCATGTTGGAAATATGCCCTAGAGGCAATAATAAATTGGTTATTTCCTTGTTCATGATAATCGTTTATTATCCATGCTATAATTGTATTGATAGGAAACTCAGATACATGTGTGGATACATAGACAACACCATGTCCCTAGTAAGCCTCTAGTTGACTAGCTCGTTGATCAATTGATGGTTACGGTTTCCTGACCATGGACATTGGATATCGTTGATAACAGGATCACATCATTAGGAGAATCATGTGATGGACAAGACCCAATCCTAAGCCTAGCACAAAGATCGTGTAGTCCGTATGCTAAAGCTTTTCTAATGTCAAGTATCATTTCCTTAGACCATGAGATTGTGCAACTCCCGTATACCGTAGGAATGCTTTGAGTGTGCCAAACGTCACAACATAACTGGGTGGCTATAAAGGTACACTACGGGTATCTCCGAAAGTGTCTGTTGGGTTGGCACGAATCGAGACTGGGATTTGTCACTCCGTGTGACGGAGAGGTATCTCTGGGCCCACTCGGTAGGACATCATCATATGCGCAATGTGACCAAGGAGTTGATCACACTAGTGCAGAACAGGGCAATAGCACCGGTTCGTAAGGCCCTTTAGTGCCAGTTTCGGAACCGGCACTAACATTTCGGCACTAAAGCCCCCCCCCCTTTAGTACCGGTTCAGCACGAACCGGTGCTAAAGGGCAACCACGTGGCACGAGCCAGCTCCGGGGGCCGGGAGCCCTTTAGTACCGGTTGGTAACACCAACCGGTACTAAAATGTTTGGGGGATTTTTGGTTTTATGATTTCTTTTTCATTTAATTTTGTTTTTTCCATTTTAATTCTTTTTCGTTTGCTGGTATTTTACGGTACTACACATTGTACACGTTATGCATATATATATATATATATATATATATATATATATATATAAATAGAATTTCTAGTAGAACCAATCATATATATATATATATATATATCATCATCAATGTCTCACAAACCACCATATTAATTTACACATACACACATGTATACCTATATACAATTTCTCCTACATATGCATGTTGCCTTCGGAGCTAGTGGCATTAGCCTAATTGGTGCCTTCGGAGCACGATGACAATTGGAAGTGGTTCATGACATGTTCGATGGGGACGGTAGCGGGTAATAGTATTCTCCCTTCGGATTTATGACCTGGTCGAGCAAAAATCCCGCTATTTCCTCTTGAAGTGCTTCTACGCGCTCCGTTTCTAGGAGCTTGTACCGCACCTCTTTGAACTGTTAAGAAGGAGATCAATATGCATGTGTATTAGTTGTGTGACTAGATATCGATAATGGTGTAAAAATTGTGAATAGTGTTCTAACAAGCGTACCCATTCCTGTCTTTGAGATCTGCTCCTTTCGGACGCCATCATGCGAATGTTCTCACAAACGCAGTATGCACACAGATTAGTCCCCTGCGCCTGCTTCAGGGCCTTTATTACGAGAATGGAATTTAATTTGATCAGATAATAATTAATCAAGCATGATAATTAAAGAGATGGCAGCTAGCTAGCTAGCTAGTACTACTTAATTACTTACCTTGGATCGAAACCATTTCAGCTGTGGTTTCCATTCGCCTTCCGTGACGCTGATGAACCTTGCCCAAGCCCTGCCCGCCGACAAAGAAAATGAATAAAGGGGTTATTAAATAGTTCATATCATGAAATGACGAACTAAATAGGCCGAGATATATAGTTAATAATGATTGAAATTACCTGTTGACTATCCCATACAAGATGTTGTAGTCACTATTTGCTTTGAGTAGCGAGTCCAGTATTTCAACTGTTCCGGCGTCAACTTTAATGATACACAAGATCCAGTGAAATCTGCATGCACACACGTTTGCATGTCTTAATTAAGCGGGCATATGTAAGCAAAAACATGTAGCTAGCTAGTAGGCAAAAACAGAGAATTTGTAGTACAAGAAAGTGTGACTCACTCGAAGTTGTAAGGAAGTAGTATATCTTCATTGTATTTGAGGCGCTTCAAGAACTCTAGCATGCTGTCCTCTACCTGCTTTTCATAATACTTGCTCATTTTCCATGTGTATTGATTAACGGTGTTTGGGTCAATGAACCCAATGCCATAGCGTCCACCTTTTCTCATTTCATACATCTTCATCCTGCATAATACCACAGAAAAGAATATAGTGAGGATAATTACAGGTAATGATTGATCAAAAGGATCACTACAGCTAGCTTGAGACTTAAATTACAGAAAGAAATCACTTACAGACAATAGCAACTGACGATAGATTTGTCGAGTGCGTCTTGATTGTATAACTGAAACAGTTCAGAATACTCAACGGCCACAGCTTTCTCATGGTAGTAATGATCCTTCTTGACATACACCATGAGGGACTCTCGATCGGATCTCTTGGTAATGTCCATGTACCATTGATGCAATTCATACATTCTCGTTGGGAGCTTCTTGACATCTTCTGGCTTGACCAAAGGTTGGCCCCGGACATATTTCCGTTTTATTTCCTCCTCTGTAATCACAGGCATGTCCTCGATCTCGAGGAGTTGTCCAACAGTGATCTTGAGTTCTTCAGCCTGCATTATATGCTCCTGGGTTATTACCACATCGCCCACCTCGGGAACGTAAACTGTTTGGCCACAATAATATTGGGCGCGCGTACTGTCACGTGTTGTCGGCACAACAAGCGGGGGGGGTCGATTGCGCCGCCTGTTCTCCCAGCTGGGCAACGGTTTTCCCGCATTTTTTGACAGCTGCTTGTTGTTTGCTCGAGCTCGAGCTCGCCTCCTTCTGTAGACGTTGTCGATGTAACTTCCTGATGTGGCGCTCATAGTCTGTGTCAACAGGCTTAGGAGCTGGTGGTTGAGCCATACGAATGAAGTGGTCAACTACTTCCACAGGCACTTTCTCCCTTGGCGGCGGTGGCGGTTTCGGTCCAAAATGGGCGTCGACTTCTGCCCGCACTATGGCATTGGTTTGCTCCTCGGTCCTGTCGTAAGCCCTCACAGGAAGAGGAGTAGTGAGGTTTGGACCATATTTATATCGCTTGCCTCCGCCTGTACTTCCTGTACTATGACCTCGACTGGTACCGCTACGCACCATAGCTGCGGGGTGTCTCTTCTGCGATTGCTGAGGCGGCGGAGACGGCTGACGGGGCTGAGTTGGACGAGGAGGAGTGGCCTGAAGCTGTGCCGGACTTGGAGGAGGAGTGGCCTGAGGTTGTGCCGGACTTGGAGGAGGAGTGGACGTCTGACGCTGTGTCGGACTTGGAGGAGGAGTGGCTTGACACTTTGCCGGACTTGGAGGAGGAGGAGTGGCCTCACGCGTTGGTGGACTTGGAGGAGCGGGAGTCTGCTGACTCGGTGGCGGACTTCGACGAGGAGTCGGGTGACGCGGTGTCGGTGGCCTTCGAAAAATGATGCAATCCTTTCTCCATAGGATGATACGATGTTTGGCATCTCCGAGTGTGTGCTCCTCATCACCTCCAGGAATGTCAAGCTCTAGCCCCGAATATTGGTCCACCACCTCATCAACCAAGACACGAGCATAGCCCGCTGGAATCGGGTTGCAATGGAAGGTTGCCTCGGGGGAATTTGAAAAAGCAACGGCGTCCGCCACCTTCATGGATATGTTCTTCATTTTGAAGTGTAGCTCGCAGTTAGTGTTCTCCGTGATGTCATCCACGGGGTATCTATCCAGCACTACTGCGTCGCCCGGGGCGGAACCCACGCTGCTTCTCGGCATGGATGGGGCGGTGGTATCCAATGCTGGATCATCCGCTAGCTGCTGCAGCTGCTGAGACCCCCTTTGCTGGCTAAGTGAGTCGATCTGCTCCTGCTGCCGCTGGAATTTAGCTGCCAATTCCGCTTGACTTGCTTCTAGGCCTTGAAGGCGTTCATAGTCGAGCTTCCTTTGCTCCTCCTCCATCTTCCTCTTCTTCTCCTCCGCAATCTTCTTTCTCGCACGGGTTCTGTAGTCGGCGTTCCAGTCCGAAAACCCCTCATACCACGGAATAGCGCCCTTGCCTCGTGTTCTTCCCGGGTGTTCAGGATTTCCCAGGGCACGCGTAAGCTCGTCGTTCTCTCTGTTGGGCTGGAACACCCCCGATCGAGCCTCTTCTATTGCAACAAGTAGCGCATCGTCGGCTCCGTTCAGACATGCCTTCGTCGAAACATTGCCTGTCTTCGGGTCCAACTCCCCCCCATGCGCATAGAACCAAGTCCTGCACCTGGGGGGCCAGCTCTTACTAACCGGAGTGACACCTGCATCCTCCATCTCTTTCTCAGACTTATCCCACTTAGGCATTGCCACCGCGTAGCCACCTGGCCCCAGCTTATGGAACTTATCCTTTTTTTCGGCATTCTTCTTGTTTATTCTCGACCGTTCCTTAGCTAATTCTGAATCCTTGAATTTCACGAAATCGTCCCAATGAGCACTTTGATTCTCTAGTATCCCCTCGAATACTGGAGTCTTCCTTCCTCCCTTGACGTACTTCTCCCACGTCATTCTCTTGTGGTTCTTGAATGCAATCGCCATCTTCCTAAAAGCAGCGTCCTTGACTTTCCGCACGTCTGCTTCTGTGAAATTATCTGGTAGGGTGAAATGTTCCATGAGAGTATCCCAAAGCAGATTTTTTTGATTCTCGTCGACAAAAGTAACATCTGGACGTGGATTTGTTGGCTTTCTCCATTCTTGAAGGAAGATCGGGAGTTGGTCCTTCACAAGAACTCCGCACTGACGAACGAACTTGTCCGCAATCTTCTTAGGCGCTAATGGTTCGCCATTAGGTCTGATTGCCTCGATATTTTACTTTACGCCCTCCTTCAACTTTTTGTTCGGGCCTCGTTTCGTCCTTTTGCCTGAAGATTTGCTCGATCCGGATGGCTGAAAGAAGAAAGATATCGATTCGTTAATATATCTTCAACTCATTTAAAACATGCGATGATCACCAGATTCCTGCTTATATAAATATATATACCTCGCCGGTGTTTGTTGTTTCAGGATCAACATGTTCTTCGTCGTAGTTCATGACTTCATCTTCTCGGTCGTCGCGATTGAATATCATATCACCCTCTCCGATGTTGTTTAGAAATTCGGAGCCGTCAAAATCTTCTTCATTCTGATCATCATCTGGCCCGCGTATGATATCGAGCATGGTCTGTTCTCTCTCTCTGTCGGTATTGTCCGCCATAGCTTTTATTTAACTATGCCAAAAGAAATATAAAACAATTTAGTATAATCTCGAATAATAGATATAATCTCGAATACATCGTCTCGAATAATAGATATAATCTCGAATACATCATCTCGAATAATAGATATAATATTGAATACATCACTAGCTATCTAGCTAGCAAGCTAATAAAGATCGAATAGTACAGAGTAATCTAGGCCACTCGCGGTTCCTGAGGTGCGGGCGGTGGACACCCAAAGAGAAGGAACCATCACTGGATCATAGCTCGGGTGATCTCCCCAAAGAACCTGCCAGGTATTGGAGAACCTGACGTCCATAGCAGCCATGTAGCGATGGACGTGCTCGTCCTCCTCCCTGACACGGCGACGTACCACCTCCGGCGGGGCCGGCTCCCTCCGCACCGAAAGTGGCCCACGTGAATGCCACCAAAGGAGATGAGGGTCGACGACGGGACCCGGGGCCGGGTTCCTCACCAAGCGTCGCGCCCCTGAAGGTAGCACCTCCCAGTGCCAGCCCGGCGGAGCCCAGTCCCGGACATGGGTCCTCTGAAGCAGGACGTCGTCGCGGACGTGTCGACGGCGAGGATGCGGGCCGGGCATCGTCGACAACAAAATACTATATGCCGCAAAAGTAAAGTAACATTTTTTAAATGATGGATTGTGATGATTTCATATATGCAAATTCTAAATTTTATAACTAAAAATATAAGAAACTAAAAAAACATCGATCATCGTCTAACAATTTGAAATTAATCTAATTCATCTAGCTAGCTAAAACTAACATTTCCAAAATTTCTAACATTTCTATATAACTAACATTTCTATAACATTTGACATTATATATATTATAACTAACATTTCTACATACTATTTGACATTAATCTAATCTAATTAATTAATTCATCTAAAACTTTGTATGAAAAACAGAAAAACAGAAAAACTAAAAGCTAAAAACAGAAAAATTGTGTGTGTGCGCGCGTCTAGTGTGTGTGTAGTGTGTGTGTGTGTGTGTGTGTGTGTGTGTGTGTGTGTGTGTGCATGTAGTGTGTGTGCGCGCGCGCGCGCGTGTGTGCGCTACGGTCGGCGCCGGTGTGCGCTACGTACGATCGATTGGAGGGAGGAGAGGGGCCGAGGGAGGGGCTCACAGCGCGCGCGGGCAAGGTCGAGGCGACGGCGACGGCGAGGGCGAGGTCGATCCAAAGGCGATGGCGACGGCGAAGCGAGGGGATCGGCGACCGGGACGGTGACGGGGGTGCTGCGGAGTCGACGGGGACGACGCGATGAGGACGGGGGCGTCGCGGAGTCGACGGGGACGGCGCGACGGGGGCGGCGATGGCGCGGGACGGGGCGGCGGCAGAGAGAAGTGGGAGATGAGAAACTGGAAATTTTCGAAGTGTTTCTTATATAGGGGATACCTTTAGTACCGGTTGGACCCACCAACCGGTACTAAAGGCCTGTTTTGGCCAGGCCAAGCGGGGGGGAGCACCCCCCTTTAGTACCGGTTCCTGGCTCCAACCGGTACTAAAGGCCCCCCCTTTAGTACCGGTTGGTGCCACGACTCGGATGATGTGTTACGGAACGAGTAAAGTGACTTGTCGGTAACGAGATTGAACAAGGTATCGGATACCGACGACCGAATCTCGGGCAAGTACAATACCGCTAGACAAAGGGAATTGAATACGGGATTGATTGAATCCTCGACATCGTGGTTCATCTGATGAGATCATCGTGGAACATGTGGGAGCCAACATGGGTATCCAGATCCCGTTGTTGGTTATTGGCCGGAGAGGTGTCTCGGTCATGTCTGCATGGTTCCCGAACCCGTAGGGTCTACACACTTAAGGTTTGATGACGCTAGGGTTATAGGGAATAGATATACGTGGTTACCGAATGTTGTTTAGAGTCCCAGATGAGATCCCGGACATCACGAGGAGTTCCGGAATGGTCCGGAGGTAAAGATTTATATATGGAAAGTCATGTTTTGGTCACCAGAAAAGTTTCGGGTGCTATCGGTAACGTACCGGGACCATCGGGAGGGTCCCGGGGGTCCACCAGGTGGGGCTACCTGCCCCAGAGGGCTGCGTGGGCCAAGTGTGAGAGGGGACCAGCCCCAGGTGGGCTGGTGCGCCCCCCCCCACCAGGTCCCAAGGCGAAGAGAGAAGGGAAAAGGGGGAAACCCTAGGCTCAGATGGGCCTAAGGCCCACCTAGTGGTGCGCCCCCCTCTCTCCCCCCTTGGCCGCCCCCCTAGATGGGATCTAGGGCTGGCTGCCACCCCTAGGGGTGGAAACCTAGGTGGGGGCGCAGCCCCTCCCTTTCCCCTATATATAGTGGGGTTTTGGGCTGCCATACACAAGAGAACATCTCCTTCTTGGCGCAGCCCTACCCCTCTCCCTCCTCGTCTCTTGCGGTGCTTGGCGAAGCCCTGCTGGAGTGCCACGCTCCTCCACCACCACCACGCCATCGTGCTGCTGTTGGACGGAGTCTTCCACAACCTCTCCCTCTCTCCTTGCTGGATCAAGGCATGGGAGATGTCACCGGGCTGCATGTGTGTTGAACGCGGAGGTGCCGTCCGTTCGGCACTAGGATCATCGGTGATTTGGATCACGGCGAGTACGACTCCATCAACCCCGTTCACTTGAACGCTTCCGCTTAGCGATCTACAAGGGTATGTAGATGAACTCTCCTTCCCCTCGTTGCTAGATTACTCCATAGATTGATCTTGGTGATGCGTAGAAAATTTTGAATTTCTGCTACGATCCCCGACAGTGGCATCATGAGCTAGGTCTATGCGTAGTTTGTATGCATGAGTAGAACACAAAGTAGTTGTGGGCATCGATTTTGTCAATTTACTTGCCGTTACTAGTCTTATCTTGATTCGGCGGCATTGTGGGATGAAGCGGCCCGGACCAACCTTACACGTACGCTTACGTGAGACCGGTTCCACCGACTGACATGCACTGGTTGCATAAGGTGGCTGGCGGGTGTCTGTCTCTCCCACTTTAGTCGGATCGGATTCGATGAACAGGTTCCTTATGAAGGGTAAATAGAAATTGGCAATTCACGTTGTGGTTTTTGGCGTAGGTAAGAAACGTTCTTGCTAGCAACCTATAGCAGCCACGTAAAAAACTTGCAACAACAATTGGAGCACGTCTAACTTGTTTTTGCAGCAAGTGTTTTGTGATGTGATGTGGCCAAAGGATGTGATGAATGATATATGTGATGTATGAGATGATCATGTTCTTGTAATAGGAATCACGACTTGCATGTCGATGAGTATGACAACCGGCAGGAGCCATAGGAGTTGTCTTAATTTATTTATGACCTGCGTGTCAACATAAATGTCATGTAATTACTTTACTTTATTGCTAACTGTTAGCTGTAGTAGTAGAAGTAATAGTTGGCGAGACAACTTCATGAAGACAGGATGATGGAGATCATGATGATGGAGATCATGGTGTCATGCCGGGGACGATGATGATCATGGAGCCCCGAAGATGGAGATCAAAAGGAGAAAAGTGATGATGGCCATATCATGTCACTATTTGATTGCATGTGATGTTTATCATGTTTTTACATCTTATTTGCTTAGAACGACGGTAGCTTAAATAAGATGATCCCTCGCTAAAATTTCAAGAAAAGTGTTCTCCCTAACTATGCACCGTTGCGAAGGTTCGTCGTTTCGAAGCACCACGTGATGATCGGGTGTGATAGATTCTTACGTTCGAATACAACGGGTGTTGACGAGCCTAGCATGTACAGACATGGCCTCGGAACACATGCGAAACACTTAGGTTAACTTGACGAGCCTAGCATGTACAGACATGGCCTCGGAACACGGAGGACCGAAAGGTCAAACATGAGTCGTATAGAAGATGCGATCAACATGAGATGTTCACCGATGATGACTAGTCCGTCTCACGTGATGATCGGACACGGCCTAGTCGATTCGGATCATGTATCACTTAGATGACTAGAGGGATGTCTATCTGAGTGGGAGTTCATGAAATAATCAGATGAACTCAATTATCATGAACATAGTCAAAAGGACTTTGCAAATTATGTCGTAGCTCACGCTTTAGTTCTACTGTTTTAGATATGTTCCTGGAGAAAATTTAGTTGAAAGTTGATAGTAGCAATTATGCGGACTGGATCCGTAAATAGAGGATTGTCCTCATTGCTGCGTAGAAGGATTATGTCCTTAATGCACCGCTCAGTGAGCTGACCCGCGGATGTCGGTTGTGGATGTTGCGAACATCTGACATACACGTTTTGATGACTACATGATAGTTCAGTGCGTAATGCTAAATGGTTTAGAATTAAGGCACCAAAGATGTTTTTGAAACATCGCAGAACATATGAGATGTTCTAAGGACTGAAATTGGGATTTCAGGCTAGTGCCCACGTCAAGAGGTATGAGACCTTTGACAAGTTTCTTAATCCTGCAAACTAAGGAGAAAAGCTCAAACGTTGAGCATGTGCTCAGATTGTATGAGTACAACAATCGCTTGAATCGAGTGGGAGTTAATCTTCCAGATGAGATAGTGATGGTTCTCCAAAGTCACTATCACCAAGCTAGAGCTTCGTGATGAACTATAACATATCAGGGATAGATATGATCCTTGAGCTATTCGCGACACCGCGAAAGTAGAAATCAAAAGGGAGCATCAATTGTTGATGGTTAGTAAAACCACTAGTTTCGAGAAGGGCAAGGGCAAGAAAGGGATACTTCATGAAACAACAAATCAGTTGCTGCTCTAGTGAAGAAACCCAAAGATGAACCCAAGCCCGAGACTAAGTGCTTCTGTAATAAGGGGAATGGTCACTGAAGCAGAACCACCCTAGATACTTGGTAGATGAGAAGGCTGACAAGGTTGACAGAAGTATGTATTGGACATATATTAAATGTGTACTTTACTAGTACTCCTAGTAGCAGCAGGGTATTAGATACCGGTTCGGTTGCTAAGTGTTAGTAACTCGAAATAAAAGGCTACAGAATAAACGGAGACTAGCCAAAGGTGAGACGACGATAGGTGTTGGAAGAGTTTCCAAGGTTGCTGTGATCAAACATCGCACGCTCCGTCTACCATCGGGGTTGGTGTTAAACCTAAATAATTGTTATTTGGTGTTTGCGTTGAGCATGGACATGATTAGATTATGTTCATCGCAATGCGGTTATTCATTTAAGGAGAATAATGGTTACTCTGTTTATTTGAATAATACCTTCAATGGTCTTACACCTAAAATGAATGGTTTATTGAATCCCGATCGTAGTGATACACATGTTCATGCCAAAAGATATAAGATAGTAATGATAGTACCACATACTTGTGGCACTGCAATTTTAGTCACAATGGTATAAAACGCATGAAGAAGCTCCATGTTGATGGATCTTTGGACTCGCTTGATTTTGAATCACTTGAGACATGCAAATCATACCACATGAGCAAGATAACTGAAAGGCCTCGTTTTCAGTAAGATGGAACAAGAAAGCAACTTGTTGGAAGTAATACATCTTGATGTGTGCAGTCCAATGAGTGCTGAGGCATGTAGTGGATATCGTTATATTCTTACTTCACACATGATTTGAGCAGATGCTGAGTATATTTACTTGATGAATCACGAGTCTGAATTATTGAAAGGTTCAAGTAATTTCAGGGTGAAGTTGAAGATCGTTGTGACAAGAGGATAAAATATCTATGATATGATCATAGAGATGAATATCTGAATTACGAGTTTGGACAGAATTAAGACATTGTGGAAATTGTTTCACAACTAATACAGCCTGGAACACCATAGTGTGATGGTGTGTCCGAACATCATAACTGCACCTTATTGGATATGATGCATACCATGATGTCTCTTATCGAATTACCATGATAGTTTATGGGTTAGGCATTAGACACAACCACATTCACTTTAAATAGGGCACCACGTAATTCCGATGAGATGACACCGTATGAACTATGGTTTAGAGAAACCTAAGCTGTCATTTCTTAAAAGTTTGGGGCTGCGACGCTTATGTGAAAAAGTTTCAGGCTGATAAGCTCGAACCCAAAGCGGATAAATGCATCTTCATAGGACACCCAAAATAGTTGGGTATACCTCCTGTCTCAGATCCGAAAGCAATAGGGATTGTTTCTCGAATCGGGTCCTCTCTCGAGGAAAAGTTTCTCTCGAAAGAATTGAGTGGGAGGAAGATAGAACTTGATAAGGTTGTTGAACCTTTACTTCAACCAGAGAGTAGCGCAGCATAGGAAAAATGTTTCTGTGGCACCTGCCTCAGTTGAAGAGAAAGCTAATGATGATGATCATGGAGCTTCAGATCAAGTTACTATCGAACCTCATGGGTTGACAAGGGTGTGTACAACTTCTAAGTGGTAACCCTGTCTTAAAGGTCACGTTGTTGGACAACGATGAACCTATGAGCTATGGAGAAGCGATGGTGGGCCCGGATTCCGAAAATTGGCTCGAGGCCATAAAATCTGAGAGAGGATCCATGTATGAAAACAAAGTGTAGACTTTGGAAGAACTACTTGATGGTCGTAAGGCTATTAGGTACATGTGGATTTTAAGAAGAAGACGGACGTGGACGGTAATGTCATCGTCTATGAAGCTCGACTTGTGGCGAAGAGTTTTTCACAAGTTCAAGCAGTTGACTACGATGAGATTTTCTCACCCGTAGCGATGCTTAAGTCCGTCGGAATCATGTTAGCATAAGCTGCATTTATGAAATCTGGCAGATGGACAAAACAAGTTTCCTTACCAGTTTTCGTAAGGAAAGGTTGTATGTGATACAATCAGAAAGGTTTTGTCGATCCTAAGGATGCTAAAAGGTATGCTAGCTCCAGCGATCCTTCCATGGACTAGCGCAAGCATCTTGGAGTCGGAATATATACTTTGATGGAGTAATCAAAGTTTATGGGTTTATACAAAGTTTGTTAGAAACTTGTATTTACAATAAAGTGAGTGGGAGCACTACAATATTTCTGATAAGTATATGTGGATGACATATTGTTGATCCAAAATGATGTAGAATTTTTGGAAAGCATATAGGGTTATTTGAAAGGTGTTTTTCAATGGAAAACCTAGATTAAGCTACTTGAACATTGAGCATCAAGATCTATAAGGATAGATAAAAAACGCTTAATGGTACTTTCAAATGAGCACATACCTTGACATGATCTTTAAGGTGTTCAAGATGGATCAGCCAAAGAAGGAGTCTTGCCTGAGTTGTAAGGTATGAAGTTAAGACTTAAAGCTCGACCACGGCAAAAGAAAGAGGAAGGACGAAGGTCGTCCCCTATGCTTTTTTCATAGGCTCTATACGGTCTGCCATGCTGAGTACGGCACCTGATGTGTGCCTTGCCACATGTCTGGCAAGAGAGTACAAAGGTGATCTAGGAGTAGATCACCAGATAGCGGTCAAAATTATCCTTAGAGGAATAAGGATATGTTTCTCGGTTATTGTTGGGGATATTACTGCTGGGCGTAAACCGGCCTATCTGGGCCAGGTCAACTTCATCAGTAGTTCCAGAAGTGATAAAGCCCAAGAAGGCAGATGAGGGCCTAAGGCCCGTAGCCGGTTCAAGACTTGTAGCTGTAAACCGGAATTTGTATATAAACTTGTACTGTAAGTTAGGAATAAGGAGAGACCAACTCGGATACGGATATCGACCAGTGTTGGGACTCTGTGAACCGACGGGTGTCACCCGTGTATATAAGGGGACGACCCGGCGGTGGTTCAAGGACAACAGACAACAACTCGAGACATAGGCGAAGCTTGTTTGCTCCCTAGTCATCGAAACCCCATCAATTCCATCACAACTAGACGTAGGCTTTTACCTTCATCGAAGGGGCCGAACTAGTATAAACTCTCTTGCGTCCTTGTGTCCGCTTTAACCCCTTCAAGCTAACCAGTCACGATGGCTCCACGACTAAGTCCTTTCTCTAGGACATCTGCCGTGACAAAACCACAACAGTTGGCGCCCACCGTGGGGCTATCGCACGATGGTTTCCGGTTCTTGGAGGGCCGCTTTGAAGGACTCGAGGGCTACGCTGTAGGCCGGGTGGCTAAGAGTCGTAGCGGCAAGCTCTACATCGACGAGCAGGCTGGGGCCCCGAGGCCGGCTCAATTGAGTACGGGTACCGGGTCCCCTTTGGTAGCATTCACATTTTCATTGGCAAGATCGGTGAACCGGGCCCTGAGCCGGACATCTGCACCGACCTCGTCGAGACGGCTCAGCGTGCGCGATCTGCCCAGGTTAAACCGGCCATGAAGCGTGCCTTCGTAGGAGTCATCCATGGAGGAAGTTATGAGGACGGATCGGAATTTTGCGGCGCGACCGTCGTTTGTTCCGGTGACGAATCTTCGACCGGAGAAACCGAATCTCTTTATCAGCTGCAAGATGGCCAGATTGGGAGCTGTTCCAATGGCGACAGTATTCCGGACCCCTCTGATCTTCCCAACCGGGTTGGAATATTCATGGCCGGAACACAAGCAGCGCTTCATTCTTCGATAGCTGCGGCAACGATCTCCGGTTCAGCAGGGGCGACGGCTGCCGGCGTAGGAGGCCCTGTGCGCCCGCCGGCTCAGGTTCTATCAGAACTATTTGATGCGTTGGCTGTGCTTATGGCGGAAGTTAATCCGCTCGATCAGGACATTCACAACGCAGAGATTGCAAAGGTAAAGGAACAGATCACCCAGGCCAAGGCGGATCTGGCGGCTGAGGACACCAGGATGGCCGCAGAGCGGGCCGCTTTAGACGCACAGGCCTACAGGCTTATGTTGGACCAGAGCGCGTCGCATGAAGTCATGAGGAGGAAGCACCGATCCCGCTTACCTCCGGTTTTCGAGGCCAGAGACCTTTTCAACACTCCAGGACCAAGAGCCGGCAATCCGCTGGAGGGAGACCAGGCGGAAGCCCCTGGTACCGGTGCACCGGTTCAGCCTCGTCAGATGGACCCGCCTCGTCAAAACACCGTTATACCTCAGGCTGCTTTAACACCTCCGGGTCACTACTCCAACCCAATGGACAATCTTGTTGCCGCTGCTGCATGGCTGGAGGCCATTCCAATTGAAGGTGACTCGCCGCAGGCAGTAGAGACGCGACGGGTCAAGGAACTTCTGAGGACAGCTTTGGCCCAACAAGAAGTGTACTCGTACAGCCACGACCGGATCCACTCGACCCCCCGTCCAAGCCGGAGCTATAGCAGACATATGGATGAACCAGCAGTGTCGAGTAATGAACGACGTGGAGCACCCCGTGACAACAACCCGGCAGGTGGTGCTGATAACGCTCAGGGAGTAGTGGACCGGGCCCGCGCGCGCAGGGAGGCCGAGTTAGCCACACAGCATCAGGCTCGGCAGCTCACGCCGGTTCGTCCAACCACCTTGACTGGACCTGGTGTTACTTCTAGTTCTTTGGGGGTGCCTTGCCTTATCTCCGCTTTACGCAACGTGCGCTTGCCCAAGGATTTCAAAGGCACGCGCAAGGTACCAAATTACATGGCGGATCAACCTCCGGAGACATGGGTGGAGAGCTATGAGAAATACATGGAGATGCTTGATGTGGATGACGCGGCGTGTACGAAATACTTCACCATGATGCTTGAAGGAACGGCCCGTACTTGGTTAAAAAGCTTGCCGGCTAATTCTGTCAGTTCATGGGCCCAATTACGAGCCCGGTTTATCAGCAATTTCAAAGATACCTGTAAGTAGCCTATGTCGATAGTGGACTTAGCTGCATGCGTCCAGGAGGAAGGAGAATCAACGACTCATTGGGTGCGCCGGGTTTCACAAGTGTTGCACTCCTCAGACCACATCAACGCTGACACCGCAGTATTAACCCTAGAAGGCAACTGCCGGTTTGGGCCCCTGAAGCTGAAGTTGGGACGGACGAAGCATCATTGCACCGACATGGGGACCCTCATGGCCGCTTTGGTGAAATATGCTGATTCTGATAGTACCAAGGATCCCGAATCTGATGATGACAAGACAGGGAAAGGGAAGAAGAACAACAGCTCCAAAGGTGAGCAACATCACTGGGCAGGCAATGGTGGAGGAGGCAAGCATAAAGCGGATGGTAACATGGACTTTGTGGCTAATACCAACGCACAGGACAATGGCCAGCGACGCAAGGGTAGGCCAAAAAATCGTAATGGAGCACCCAACCCTAACCCAAACCGCCTAAACTATCTGCTAAGCCAGCCCTGTCCAAGACATGGGACGAAGGAGGCGCCAGCAAACCACCTTTGGAAGGATTGCTTTATTATGCAGGAGTTCAAGAATTCTAATAATTCCCGGTATGATCACGAATCTGGCGGTGGCTCAGGATCCGGGCCGGTTTACGGTGGAGGAAGTTCCGGTTCAGGATTCAATGGTAATCCGGGCGGACATAATGGTCAAAATAGTCAGAACAACTAGGGTGGTTACAACCAACAGCAGCAACAGTCAGGTTACCAAAGCAACCCAAAGCAGTTGAGTAATGGGCAGTACCATGTCTTCACCACTAGCTTGGACAAGCGAGACCGGAAGGTTCAGAGGCAGGCGGTCAACTCTGTTGAACCGGCCATACCCCGTTATCTACGTTGGTCTGAACAGCCAATCATATGGAGCAGAGAAGATCATCCTCCCCAGGTCGATAATCCGGGTCAGTTGGCTCTGGTGGTGGCGCCTCAGGTGGGAGGTTACAAGTTCACCAAGGTACTCATGGATGGAGGGAGCAGCATTAACATCCTGTACTATGAGACCTTCCGTCGTATGGGACTAACAGATAAGAATCTCAAACCGTCTAATACAGTATTCCACGGTGTAGTGCCTGGCAGATCAGCATATCCCGTTGGTAAGATAGCTCTGGAAGTTGCATTTGGGGATGATCATGATTCCAGGTCGGAGACATTGACGTTTGAAGTGGTGAAAATCCAAAGTCCATATCATGCCCTGTTTGGGCGACCGGCCTACGCCAAGTTTATGGCTCGACCCTGTTATGTATATTTGCAGCTCAAGATGTCGGGTCACAAGGGGACAATAACGGTTCACGAAAGCTGCAAAATCGCTTTGGAATGCGAGGAAGGAGATGCGGCTTATGCAGAGTTGGTTTGTGCCACCGAGGAGTTGAAGTACTATAAAGACAATGTTGATCCGGCGGACATGACTCCGTTGAAAAAGCCAACTATGGAGCATGATCCGGCCCTGAAGTTCAAATTGGCATCAGAAACTAAGCTTGTTGACTTCGTACCTGGCGATTCGTCCAAGCAGTTCAACATCAGTGCCAACTTGGATCCGAAATAGGAAAGCGCGCTCATCGAGTTCATCCGTGAGAATCGGGACATTTTTGCATGGAAGCCCTCTGACATGCCAGGTGTACCGAGGCAACTCGCTGAGCACACACTTAATGTGGATCCTAAATATAAACCGGTGAAACAGTTCCTCCGCCGGTTTAACGAAGAAAGACGCAAGGCGATTGGAGAAGAGGTAGCCAGGCTCTTAGCAGCTGGCTTTATTGTTGAAGTTTTTCACCCTGAGTGGCTTGCCAATCCGGTGCTGGTCCTCAAGAAAAACGGCACCTGGCGCATGTGTGTGGATTACACAGATCTTAATAAGGCTTGTCCAGCAGATCCTTTTGCCCTCCCCCGTATTGATCAAATTATTGATGCTACGGTGGGTTGTGAGCGTTTAAGTTTTTTGGATGCGTATTCTGGCTATCATCAGATCAAAATGGCAGTTAAGGACCAGGAGAAGACAGCATTTATAACTCCCTTTGGAGCCTTCTGCTATGTGTCTATGCCCTTCGGGCTCAAGAGTGCCCAGGAAACTTATCAACGGTGTGTACAAAATTGTCTTCACAAGCAAATCGGCCGTAATGTACATGCTTACGTGGATGATATCGTGGTTAAGTCTAGGGAGAAGGATACTTTGATTGCTGATTTGAAGGAAACCTTTGATAACCTGAGGACATACAAGATGATGCTTAATCCGGACAAGTGTGTCTTTGGTGTACCGGCAGGCAAGCTATTGGGTTTTCTGGTGTCCAACAGGGGAATTGAGGCTAATCCGGAGAAGATCATGGCCATCACCTCCCTGGCTAAGCCAAAGTGTATCAATGATGTTCAACGACTGGCCGGCCGGATTGCAGCATTAAGCCGGTTTATCAGTCGTCTTGGTGAGAAGGCAATCCCTTTGTATCAAATGTTGAAAAAGACGGATCAGTTTGCCTGGAGTTCCACCGCTGATGAAGCATTTGAGGACTTAAAGCGACAATTGGCCAATCCGCCGGTGCTCGCCGCTCCCATTGACAAGGAGCCGTTGCTGCTTATGTTGCTGCCAATGCTCGGGCGGTCAGCGTGGCTATTGTGGTGGAGCGAAAGGAGGCAGGCAAGGAGCATCCGGTTCAACGACCGGTCTATTATATCAGCGAGGTGCTAATCGAGTCCAAACAAAGGTATCCGCATTGGCAGAAGCTGGTGTATGGAGTTGTTATGGCAAGCCAGAAGCTTAAACAATATTTCCAAGGGCACCCAATTACGGTGGTCAGTTCTGCTCCTTTGGGAGATATCATCCAGAACCGGGAAGCAACTGGCCAGATTGCAAAGTGGGCCATAGAGCTGGGGCCGTACGGTTTGAAGTATGTGCCTCGGACAGCGGTTAAGTCTCAAGCACTTGTTGATTTCATCAATGATTGGATGGAAATGCAAGCACCTGAAGAAAAGCCGGATCACACGTATTGGACCATCCATTTTGACGGATCCAGGCAGTTGGAAGGCTCGGGGGCTGGAGTCGTATTAACTTCCCCACGAGGTGATAAGTTTTGTTATGTTCTCCGCTTAATGTTCCCTTGTACTAACAATGCAGCTGAGTATGAAGCCTTGCTCCATGGTCTCCGGATGGCTAAAGAGATGAATCTAAGTCGAGTTAAGTGCTTCGGTGACTCAGACCTTGTGGCTCAGCAAGTGTCTGGCACTTGGGACTCCAAGGACCCACTCATGGCAGCATATCGTCGGGAGGTGGATACTATTGCAGGTTATTCCAAAGGCTATCAGGTGGACCACATGGACCGGCGGAAAAATGAAGCGGCGGACGCTTTAAGCCGGCTGGGCTCTCAGCGCAAACCGGTCCCGCCCAATGTTTTTCTGGATGTGCTGCACAACCCGTCGGTCAGGATCCCTGGTGAAGAGGATTTGGCTATTCCTGATCCGAAGGCTCAATTGGTGGCAGCTCTTCATGTTATTCCGGATTGGACGCTTCCTTATCTGGCGTACAAGAACCGGGGCGAGTTGCCAGAGGATGAGATTCTGGACCGGCAAATAATCCGGCGATCCAAGTCCATGGCTATCATCAACGCCGAGTTGCATCATTGCAGTGTATCAGGAGCTTTTCAACGCTGCGTGTCTCCTGAAGAAGGCCGTGAAATTTTGCGTGAGATCCACGAAGGAGATTGTGGTCACCACGCCGGTTCAAAGTCTCTGGTGGCTAAAGCGTTTCGCCATGGCTTCTATTGGTTAACTGCTCATGCTGATGCGGAGGATCTGGTCAGACGATGTGATGGTTGCCAAAGGTTTTCAAGACGTGCTCATGTACCGGCTCAAGAATTGAGAATGATTCCAATTACTTGGCCGTTTGCGACTTGGGGGCTGGATATGGTTGGGCCTTTCAAAAGGTCCAAAGATAAGAAGACCCACCTCCTGGTGGCGGTTGACAAGTTTACAAAGTGGGTGGAGGCAGAACCTGTTAGCAAGTGTGATGCGGCCACGGCAGTTCAGTTCATCAAAAAGGTGATTTTCCGGTTTGGCTTTCCGCACAGTATTATCACAGATAATGGTACCAATTTGTCCAAAGGTGCTATGAAGGAGTTCTGCGAACGGGAGCACATCCGGCTCGACGTTTCATCAGTGGCACATCCATAGTCCAATGGTCAAGCAGAAAGAGCTAATCAAGAGATCTTGAGAGGCATCAAGCCCCGGCTCATGGTTCCTTTGCAGAGAACGCCAGGTTGTTGGGTAGAAGAATTACCATCTGTTATGGAGCATCAATACAACACCCAACAGATCAACAGGATATACACCGTTCTTCATGGTTTATGGAGCGGAGGCGGTTCTCCCCAGTGATATTTGTCATGATTCACCTCGTGTGACAGCTTATATTGAAGCGGACAACAAGACAGCGCGGCAAGATGCTTTGGACCGGTTGGATGAAGAGCGTGACATTGCAGCCGCCCGATCGGCGATTTACCAGCAGGATCTTCGTCGTTATCACAGTCGCCGAGTCAGAACCAGAACCTTTCAGGAAGGAGATTTGGTGCTTCGGCTCATCCAAGATTAGACTGATATGCATAAGCTATCCCCACCTTGGGAGGGGCCTTTCGTGGTCAGCAAGAATCTGCACAACGGGTCGTACTATCTGATCGATATTCGAGAGCATAAAGACTCACGCACATTAGAGGAGGATACCAACAGGCCATGGAACATAGCTCATCTTCGGCCTTACTATACCTGAGCCATTGGCTATACTTGTGTACATATTATGACAATGTATATAGTATGATTAAATATAATAAACCGGAATCTCAGCTAAAGCGGGGTATCTGTTCTTTTACATCATGTGAGGTTACACGGAGTTGCTCTAAAGTGGCCTCCGGTTTACCCCTTGAGTTCGCTTTTTAAAAGCATCATATCACTTGGGGGTTTGGTCGTGTCCGAACCAATACCATGCCTCTTGATAGGCGAGAGCCACCAGATCACTTGGGGACTTGGTCATGTCTGAACCAGTCATGCCTCTTGATCGGCCTAAGGCCACAGAATCACTTGGGGGCTTGGTCGAACCCGAACCATGACCATGCCACTTGATCGGCATAAATGCCACGGTTTCATTTGGGGACCTGGCTGGCTAGAACCATAGTTACACCTAACGGGAGCTTGGTCGTGTTCGGCCATGGTAACACCATCTGATCAACTCAAATAAACCTTTTTTTGCAACGGTTTTGTCATTGCACTTGATTTACACTTTTCTTTGAAGGTTTCTTTTGTTTTTTATTGCGTTTTTTAAACCGACAAAGTTTTTTAACCAATCAATTGACGGAACACAGTTCACGTCAATCCGGAGATTTTTTGCCCGGTTTGGTCCTTGTTGTTAACATCCTCTTATGGAGTAACACGGTGTTTATTATAACCCGGCACGGTTTACCTGGTAAACCAGCGTCATATATGTACAGGAGCTGTTATCTCCTCCAACAGTGTGGGTTTGCAAAACTCCGCTTCAAGATTGGCCAAGCCAACTTCATGTTCAACGAGGGCAGGTATTATGTATCACAAAAATTTGGTCATATACTTAAGAATTTTTTTGGATGTTTTGACTTCTTATATGCAGACATCATATTCCGCCGGACGGTACAACTGCGGTGGCACTTGAAGAGTTTTTTATTGCGGAAGGTGCTTTGGAAAGTTCATCACCACAGGAAGAACAAATTATGCACGAAGGCATATCAACATCAAAAGTATCAGCTAGCCTATTACAAGGCAACACGGTGCCCATAATAATATCATTGTTTTTCGCCAAGGAGAGGCAGTTTCAAAACCGGATTCCGGTTCAAGCTTGGTCACCAGCTTGGCCTGATGGTTGTGGGTCACCCTGCACCGCTTCAGCCTCCGTTTCTCTACCCAGTGGCTGGAAATCAACAGTTGTCCAGTCGATTCCCATTAATGCTTGAAAAACAGCTTCATCGTGGATCAGCAATGACGGGTCAATATCAGGAGCGTAAGTGTGCTTACGGATTGGAGGGATAAGATTTTCCGACTCATGAATTGGGGCAGCTATTCGCTTGTTCTGATTATCATATTGAGCTTGATAACGAGACAAGTCTGCTTCTTCAGCCAGTTGACAAGCTAGCGGACGCACCTCCCGGTTTATGGCTCACTGATCCGCCTCACTAAATTCTGACCCATCTTCTTTCAAGCTGGGATAGCCCTGAGCCGCTTCAACATGATCAAAATCTGGCACCCAGGCTTTTGCCCGCATTAAGGCATTGATCGCACCGGTTCGAGCAGCAGATTTCTTCAGCTCTTCAACCCGGGCGGGAAGCACAGATAGTTTCATCAGGGTATCTTGAATCAAAGTGGGTGCCGGTTTGTTGTGAGATGCGGTACAAATGATCCGATGTGCGCCAGTATACAGCTGTTCGACCAACGTGTAGACGGCTTTCAATTTTTTCCGCACATCTGAACCCAAGTGACCAGTGCGTGTCCCTGAAATATCATAAGGGTTAAACCGACAGCTCTGTAAGAAGGCCGAGTCAATTCAGAAGTCAAACTGACTTACCAAAGATAGCAGTGGTCATAGTATGCACGTGCCGCTTTATACTGGTCAATTCATCCGCCACCGGTTTTAGTGCAGCCTCGGCATCCTCCGCTCGTTTGATTAAAGTGGATTTTGTAGTGGCCCAATCCGCCTGTTTCTTCTTGAAACTCTCCTTAAGCTGCTCCATGGCGCTTAAAGCGCTGGTTAATTCCTCTTTTGCTTTGGAGGTTTCAGCTTGTTGGGTTTTCAGGTTTTCTCGGAGGTCGGCGATTTGGTTTTCTTTCGTCTTCAGCTCAGCCTGCATGCAGACAATTATATGATTCAACAAAAAGGTACAAGGATTGAAGTACCAGCCACATAACAAGTTATGCACTTGGCACTTGGGGGCTAATGCATATTCGATCTTCATCTTTCAATTGCTTACAAAGTCCCAAGATCAATACAAGTATTCAACTTGGCACTTGGGGGCTAATGGCTATTTGCTCGTATATATTCTGATGCGGCAATTTCAATTACTTAAAGTACCGGTTTAACTACGCTAAGTTGAACCGGCCCTTGGGGGCTACATCAGCGAATTTCAAAGCATCAAGATTTATATTAGTAAGTCCCGGTTTGAAAGAATATTACAAACCGGCCCTTAGGGGCTAGGAGAGTCAGCAAGAATGGAAGCATACAAGCAGGAAGGAGCATATGGAAGTTACCTCATATTTATCTTTCATCATATTAACCAGACCGGCTTCATAGTCGCGACTGGTATACAACCGGTTCAGATAGCCGGAATGGATATCTTGGGAGTTCAGAGCAGCATAAGTCGTCAGATCAGCGTTCCACTTGCCTTTGCCAAAGGCAGCAAATTCTTCCTTGGCAGAATGTTTGGACAAAGCAACAGGATTGCTTGGCTCAGTATGGCTAGTGCCAGTAATGACAACCTCATCATCCTAGGTACTGCCGGTTTGCACTGGGGCTGTTGGCTTGTCAGTAGGTTTTGCTGGACCGGTGGAGCTTTCAATCCAGATGGAGTCTGTGGGCTGATTGACAGGACCTGAGGCATCAGCAGGTCTCTCTTCAGCAATAAGATCGTCATCTTGCTGCGGTGGATCGTTGGGTATATCCTCATAGCCGCTTCATGATCGGGTGTCTTGCCTGGCTCAAGAACGGCATCTTCTTCGGCCGCTTTGTCCAGGCGGGCCTTCTTGCTTGGCCTAGGTTTGGCTCTGAGAAGAATAACAAAATCAAATACAGCATATGTTCTAAGGCGATGTACTGCAAATATCACAATAAGTGTAGCTTACCCAAGCACCATTTTGAGCGGTGGCAGCTGAGTAGCCGATGACTCGCCAGAAGATGAGTGGGAAGTAACCTGGTAATCGGAGTCAGACGGATTAAGAGGTTGACGAAAGCAGCCCGCTTTAGGACAAGCACTGACAAGCAAATTAGAGACCTCTGAATGGCATTTCCGAACCGGACTGTTCGGTAAGCCGGTGGAGGTAACTACCTGGCCGTTGTGCCGGGTTGTGCGACAAGCTTCGTGTTGTTGGGTCTTCATAAAAAATTTAGGATCCAGATAAGCAAGAGGATGAGAAAATTTAACTTTCCGGTTTGCCTGACGGATTTTTTGTGAAGGCAAAGTTTCTGAATCGGAAGAGAGAATAATTACCTCTGCAACACCCGCGTGGCTGGCTTCGGCATCATCCTGACAAATATCATCATCAATAAGACGCATGAAAAATAAACCAAGTGAGTCAAGCTCTACCTCAAAGTCCGGATCATCATCAGGGCCCGGATTAGAAGATGTCGTGGTTCTTTTCCTGTGGGCGGTCTTCTTCACAGCTTTAGTCTTTTGCCGAGTTGCTCTTTCCGGTTTGGCTGGTTTTTCTGGTTTCTCCTGCGGCAGTTTTTTGCTCCAAAACGGATCATTGCCCTAATTACACATACACTGATATTAAACAATGACCAGACATATCAATAAACAGATTCAGCAAAGAGAAAAATCAAAGTCTTACAGCTGACGGATTATTGGTGGCACATAAGGGAAGCAGGCCGGTTTTAGCGCAGACGTGTTCCGGTTCATTCAGCATCTTATTCACAGCTTCTGTGATTTCTTCATCGGAGAGCTGGATTTTTGAATGTCGCAGTGGGTCATCAACACTGTCAGTATACTCGCACATCAAACCGGAGCGCTGACTAAGGGGCAGTATGCTCCATGATATCCAACAGCGAGCGAGATCAACCCCTGTTAAACCGTTGGCCATAAAGGCTCTGAGCTTTGACAGTTGGGGAGCATATTTGCTTCTCTCCTGGGCGGTCAATCTTTGAGGAAAAGGGTGTGTATTGCTGAGCCGTTCCGGACGAAAGCCATGCAAGGGATTCTCACCAACAGGGGAGGTGTCTTTGTAGTAGAACCATGTCTGATTCCACTCTTTAGGGTGGCTGTGCAGCTTGGCGTGAGGGTATGTGACCTCTTTCCTTTTCTGAATCGCCACGCCACCCAACTCCGTATTAGAGCCATCAGTAAATTCAGTACGGCGGTTTAAATGGAAAAGGTCTCTGAACAATTCCACTATGGGCTCCCCTTGAAAGAACACCTCACAGAGCACTTGGAAGTGACACATATTTGTAACAGAGTTGGGGCCAGTGTCTTGTGGATGGAGTTGGAAATTGGCTAAAACATCCCGGTAAAATTTAGAACCGGGCGGCTTAAAGCCCTGGGCTAAGTGATCTACGAAAACAACAACCTCTCCTTCTCGAGGTGTGGGAGGGCATTCTTTGCTAGGAGCCCTCCAATGGATGGTATCTTTGCTGCCTAAAGCGCCAATCAGGACTAAATCGTCCAGTTTAGCCTCTGTGATGCGAGAAGGAACCCAATTGCACTCATATACTTGCTTGGCCATGATGGAATCTACAAGGTAGAAGATCCCGATTCAAAAATGTATTTGATCAAGGTACGTTGGTATATGCACTATTAAACCGGAGACAGAACTATCTGAACCGGAGTTTCATGAAGCAACCAACATCTGGCGGTTCAACAAGGGGACTAATGGCATATACCGGTTTGGAAAAAATTTCTATAAGGTTAAACCGCCTGATCTAAGCATTGAAAATCTGAGATTGCGGATGGACAAGTACGCAGAAACAAGTTTCACAAGATTTCTTTACGGCATTGGATCTGAAGCAAGTTCAGAAAAGAGATAAATACTTAGAAGTTCAAAAGGAGCAGTACTGAACCTATAAGTAAAGCGTTCATATAGATCTATAGTTTTGAGATGCATAAGTGAAGGCGAAGGTCAAAGAACTATCATTGCACAGAATAAAGATTTGCGGATTCATCTAAAAGATCTGTCGCAGGAGCAAGAAGCAGACGATGAATACGGAAGAACTGTGAAACCCTAAAACAGATCTGCGGGGAAAGGATAGCAGGTTTACCGGAGCTGCGGAAGACGTGGAAGGTGGCCGCGATGCTCTGGTGCGCCCAGGTTGATGCAGCGGCCAAGGTTGAGGCAGAGGTCGACGGTGGCGGCGGAGCTCTGAAGTCAGGCGATGCAAGGAAGACGAAGCAGAAGGGGAAGAAGGGAAAGAGAAAGGAAATGACCCTTAGGTCCTATTTATAAGGCAAAAGACATGTGTCAGGCGCGACAATCAAGGGGCCACGAAATGGAGCTGTCGCCTCGATTTCCGCAGATATGTTAAATAAAGAAGCATAATGGATATCTTCGTTATGACAGGTGACGTCACTCCGGTTTACAGTAACTAGAGAAGATGACATCATGGCAATTTACCAATTTATGAGAAGACGTTGAAGAGGAAGTTTTTGTTAAAGGATGGACATGAACCCGTTCAAGTCAATCTGGGGCCTAATGTTGGGGATATTACTGCTGGGCGTAAACCGGCCTATCTGGGTCGGGTCAACTTCATCAGTAGTCCCAGAAGTGATAAAGCCCAAGAAGGCAGATGAGGGCCTAAGGCCCGTAGCCGGTTCAAGACTTGTAGCTGTAAACCGGAAATTGTATATAAACTTGTACTGTAAGTTAGGAATAAGGAGAGACCAACCCGGATATGGATATCGACTGGTGTTGGGACTCTGTGAACCGACGTGTGTCACCCGTGTATATAAGGGGACAACCCGGTGGTGGTTCAAGGACAACAGACAACAACTCGAGACATAGGCGAAGCTTGTTTGCTCCCTAGTCATCGAAACCCCATCAATTCCATCACAACTAGCCGTAGGCTTTTACCTTCATCGAAGGGGCCGAACTAGTATAAACTCTCTTGCGTCCTTGTGTCCGCTTTAACCCCTTCAAGCTAACCAGTCACTATGGCTCCACGACTAAGTCCTTTCTCTAGGACATCTGCCGTGACAAAACCACGATAGTTATGGAGGTGATAAAGAGTTCGACGTAAAGAGTTACGTCGATGCAAGCTTAACACCTATCCGGATAGCTCTGAGTAGAGATACCGGATACGTATAATGGAGCAACAATTTAGAATAGCTCCAAGTAGAACCGTTATTTGAAATGGCTCCAAATATAGCGTAGAGATTTGCAAAGTACATACAGATCTAAATGTGACAGACCCGTAGACTACAACCTCTCTCACAAGTAACATGATCAAACCCAGAACTCATTGAGTGTTAATCACATAGTGATGTGAACTAGATTATTCAACTCTAGTAAACTCTTTGGATGTTGGTCACATGGCGATGTGACCTGTGAATGTTAATCACATGGCGATGTGAACTAGATTATTGACTCTAGTGCAAGTGGGAGACTGTTGGAAATATGCCCTAGAGGCAATAATAAATTGGTTATTTCCTTGTTCATGATAATCTTTTATTATCCATGCTATAATTGTATTGATAGGAAACTCAAATACATGTGTGGATACATAGACAACACCATGTCCCTAGTAAGCCTCTAGTTGACTAGCTTGTTGATCAATTGATGGTTACGGTTTCCTGACCATGGACATTGGATGTCGTTGATAACGGGATCACATCATTAGGAGAATCATGTGATGGACAAGACCCAATCCTAAGCCTAGCACAAAGATCGTGTAGTTCGTATGCTAAAGCTTTTCTAATGTCAAGTATCATTTCCTTAGACCATGAGATTGTGCAACTCCCGGATACCGTAGGAATGCTTTGGGTGTGCCAAACGTCACAACGTAACTGGGTGGCTATAAAGGTACACTACGGGTATCTCCGAAAGTGTCTGTTGGGTTGGCACGAATCGAGACTGGGATTTCTCACTCCGTGTGACGGAGAGGTATCTCTGGGCCCACTCGGTAGGACATCATCATATGCGCAATGTGACCAAGGAGTTGATCACGGGATGATGTGTTACGGAACGAGTAAAGAGACTTGCCGGTAACGAGATTGAACAAGGTATCGGATACCGACGATCGAATCTCGGGCAAGTACAATACTGCTAGACAAAGGGAATTGAATACGGGATTGATTGAATCCTCGACATCGTGGTTCATCCGATGAGATCATCGTGGAACATGTGGGAGCCAACATGGGTATCCATATCCCGCTGTTGGTTATTGGCCGGAGAGGTGTCTCGGTCATGTCTGCATGGTTCCCGAACCCGTAGGGTCTACACACTTAAGGTTCGATGACGCTAGGGTTATAGGGAATAGATATACATGGTTACCGAATGTTGTTCGGAGTCCCGGATGAGATCCTGGACATCACGAGGAGTTCCGGAATGGTCCGGAGGTAAAGATTTATATATGGGAAGTCCTGTTTTGGTCACCGGAAAAGTTTCGGGTGCTATCGGTAACGTATCGGGACCACCGGGAGGGTCCCGGGGGTCCACCAGGTGGGGCTACCTGCCCCAGAGGGCTGCGTGGGCCAAGTGTGAGAGGGGACCAGCCCCAGGTGGGCTGGTGCGCCCCCCCACTAGGGCCCAAGGCGAAGAGAGAAGGTAAAGGGGGGAAACCCTAGGCTCAGATGGGCCTAAGGCCCACCTAGTGGTGCGCCCCCCCTCTCTCCCCCCTTGGCCGCCCCCCTAGATGGGATCTAGGGCTGGCCGCCACCCCTAGGGGTGGAAACCTAGGTGGGGGCGCAGCCCCTCCCTTTCCCCTATATATAGTGGGGTTTTGGGCTGCCATACACAAGAGAACATCTCCTTCTTGGTGCAGCCCTACCCCTCTCCCTCCTCGTCTCTTGCGGTGCTTGGCGAAGCCCTGCTGGAGTACCACACTCCTCCACCACCACCACGCCGTCGTGCTGCTGGACGGAGTCTTCCCCAACCTCTCCCTCTCTCCTTGCTGGATCAAGGCATGGGAGACGTCACCGGGCTGCATGTGTGTTGAACGCGGAGGTGTCGTCCGTTCAGCACTAGGATCATCGGTGATTTGGATCACGGCGAGTACGACTCCATCAACCCTGTTCAATTGAACGCTTCCGCTTAGCGATCTACAAGGGTATGTAGGTGCACTCTCCTTCCCCTCGTTGCTAGATTACTCCATAGATTGATCTTGGTGATGCGTAGAAAATTTTGAATTTCTGCTACGATCCCCAACAGTTCAGCCACCTGATTGGAACCTACCCTTTGAAATTATGTGTGATGCTAGTGATTATGCTGTAGGTGCTGTTCTAGGGCAAAGAGTTGATAAGAAATTAAATGTTATTCATTATGCTAGGAAGACTCTAGACAATGCTCAAAGAAATTATGCTACTACTGAAAAAGAACTCTTAGCAGTTGTATTTGCTTGTGATAAGTTCAGGTCTTATATTGTTGATTCTAAAGTAACTATTCAAACTAATCATGATGCTATTAAATATCTTATGGAAAAAAATATGTTAAACCTAGACTTATTAGATGGGTTCTCTTGCTACAAGAATTTGATTTGCATATTGTTGATAGAAAGGGAGCTGAGAACCCCGTTGCAGACAACTTGTCTAGGTTAGAAAATATTCTTGATGACCCACTACCTATTAATGATAGCTTTCCTGATGAACAATTAAATGTTATAAGTACTTCTCGTAATACTCCATGGTATGCTGATTATGCTAATTATATTGTTGCTAAGTTTATACCACCTAGCTTCACATACCAGCAAAAGAAAAAGTTTTTCTATGATTTAAGACATTACTTTTGGGATGACCCACATCTTTATAAGGAAGGAGTAGATGGTGTTATTAGACGTCGTGTACCTGAGCATGAACAGGAACAGATCCTACACAAGTGTCATTCCGAGTCTTATGGAGGACACCACGCTGGAGATAGAACTGCACATAAGGTATTGCGATCTGGTTTTTATTGGCCTACTCTCTTCAAGGATGCCCATAAGTTTGTCTTGTCTTGTGATGAATGTCAAAGAATTGGTAATATTAGTAGACGTCAAGAAATGCCTATGAATTATTCACTTGTTATTGAACCGTTTGATGTTTGGGGCTTCGATTATATGGGACCTTTTCCTGCCTCTAATGGATATACACATATTTTAGTTGCTGTTGATTACGTTACTAAGTGGGTAGAAGCTATTCCAACTAGTAGTGCTGATCATAACACTTCTATTTAAATGCTTAAGGAAGTTATTTTCCCGAGGTTTGGAGTCCCTAGATATTTAATGACTGATGGTGGTTCACACTTTATTCATGGTGCTTTCCGTAAAATGCTTGCTAAATATGATGTTAATCATAGAATTGCATCTCCTTATCACCCTCAGTCTAGTGGTCAAGTAGAGTTGAGCAATAGAGAGCTCAAATTAATTTTGCAAAAGACTGTTAATAGGTCTAGAAATAATTGGTCTAAGAAACTTGATGATGCATTATGGGCTTATAGAACTGCATACAAAAATCCTATGGGCATGTCTCCATATAAAATGGTTTATGGAAAAGCATGTCACTTACCTCTTGAACTAGAGCATAAGGCGTATTGGGCTATTAAAGAGCTCAACTATGATTTTAAACTTGCCGGTGAGAAGAGGTTATTTGATATCAGCTCACTTGATGAATGGAGAACCCAAGCTTATGAAAATGCCAAGTTGTTTAAAGAAAAAGTTAAAAGATGGCATGACAAAAGGATACAAAAGCGTGAGTTTAATGTAGGCGATTATGTATTGCTATACAACTCTCGTTTAAGATTTTTTGCAGGAAAACTTCTCTCTAAATGGGAAGGCCCCTATGTTATCGAAGAGGTCTATCGTTCCGGTGCCATAAAGATCAACAACTTCGAGGGCACAAATTCGAAGGTGGTAAACGGTCAAAGAATCAAACATTATATCTCAGGTAATCCCATAAATGTTGAAACCAATATTATTGAAACCGTAACCCCGGAGGAATACATAAGGGACACTTTCCGGAACGTTTCAGACTCCGAAAAGGAATAGGTATGTGGTACGGTAAGTAAACCGACTCCAAACAATTTTTAAGGCAATATTTCTCCGTTTTGGAATATTTAGAAAAATAGAAAAATAAGTAGCAGTCCGGGAAGGACACGAGGGCCCCACGAGGGTGGTGGGCGCGCCCCCCTACCTCGTGAGCACCTCGTGTGCCTTCCGGACTCCGTTTTCTTACACGATACTGTTGGGGAACGTAGTAATTTCAAAAAAATTCCTACGCACACGCAAGATCATGGTGATGCATAGCAACGAGAGGGGAGAGTGTGATCTACATACCCTTGTAGACCGATAGCGGAAGCGTTAGCACAACGCGATTGATGTAGTCGTACGTCTTCATGGCCCAACCGATCAAGCACCGAAACTACGGCACCTCCGAGTTTTAGCACACGTTCAGCTCGATGACGATCCCCGGACTCCGATCCAGCAAAGTGTCGGGGAAGAGTTCCGTCAGCACGACGGCGTGGTGACGATCTTGATGTACTACCGTCGCAGGGCTTCGCCTAAGCACCGCTACAGTATTATTGAGGATTATGGTGGAAGGGGGCACCGCACACGGCTAAGAATATGATCACGTGGATCAACTTGTGTCTCTAGGGGTGCCCCCTGCCCCCGTATATAAAGGAGCAAGGGGAGGAGGCCGGTCGGCCCTATAGGCGCGCCAAGGAGGAGTCCTCCTCCTAGTAGGAGTAGGACTCCTACTAGGAGGGGGAAGGAAGTGGGGAGGGAGAAGGAAAGGGGGCGCCACACCCCCCCCCTCTCCTAGTCCAATTCGGACCAAGGGGGGGAGGAGGCGCGCGGCCCACCCTGGCTGCTCCTCTCTCTCTCCACTAAGGCCCATATGGCCCATTACTTCTCCCGGTAGGGTTCCGGTAACCCTCCGGCTCTCCGGTTTTCTCCGAAATCACCCGGAACACTTTCGGTGTCCGAATATAGCTGTCCAATATATCAATCTTCATGTCTCGACCATTTCGAGACTCCTCGTTATGTCCGTGATCACATCCGGGACTCCGAACTAACTTCGGTACATCAAAACTCATAAACTCATAATATAACTACCATCAAAACCTTAAGCGTGCGGACCCTACGGGTTCGAGAACAATGTAGACATGACCGAGACACGTCTCCGGTCAATAACCAATAGCGGAACCTGGATGCTCATATTGGCTCCTACATATTCTACGAAGATCTTTTATCGGTCAGACCGCATAACAATATACGTTGTTCCCTTTGTCATCGGTATGTTACTTGCCCGAGATTCGATCGTCAGTATCTCAATACCTAGTTCAATCTCGTTACCGGCAAGTCTCTTTACTCATTTCGTAATACATTATCTCGCAACTAACCCTTTAGTTGCAATGCTTGCAAGGCTTATGTGATGTGCATTATCAAGAGGGCCCAGAGATACCTCTCCGACAATCGGAGTGACGAATCCTAATCTCGAAATACGCCAACCCAACATGTACCTTTGGAGACACCTGTAGAGCTCCTTTATGATCACCCAGTTACGTTGTGACGTTTGGTAGCACACAAAGTGTTCCTCCGGCAAACGGGAGTTGCATAATCTCATAGTCATAGGAACATGTATAAGTCATGAAGAAAGCAATAGCAACACACTAAACGATCGGGTGCTAAACTAATGGAATGGGTCATGTCAATCACATCATTCTCCTAATAATGTGATCCCGTTAATAAAATGACAACACATGTCTATTGTTAGGAAACATAACCATCTTTGATTAACGAGCTAGTCAAGTAGAGGCATACTAGTGACGTTTAGTTTGTCTATGTATTCACACAAGTATTATGTTTCCGGATAATACAATTCTAGCATGAATAATACACATTTATCATGATATAAGGAAATAAAATAATAACATTATTATTGCCTCCAGGGCATATTTCCTTCAGTCTCCCACTTGCACTAGAGTCAATAATCTAGATTACACAGTAATGATTCTAACACCCATGGAGCTTTGGTGCTGATCATGTTTTGCTCGTGGAAGAGGCTTAGTCAATGGGTCTGCAACATTCAGATCTGTATGTATCTTGCAAATCTCTATGTCTCCCACCTGGACTAGATCCCGGATGGAATTGAAGCGTCTCTTGATGTGCTTGGTTCTCTTGTGAAATCTGGATTCCTTTGCCAAGGCAATTGCACCAGTATTGTCACAAAAGATTTTCATTGGACCCGATGCACTAGGTATGACACCTAGATCGGATATGAACTCCTTCATCCAGACTCCTTCGTTTGCTGCTTCCGAAGCAGCTATGTACTATGATTCACATGTAGATCCCGCCACAATGCTTTGTTTAGAACTGCACCAACTGATAGCTCCACCGTTTAATGTAAACACGTATCCGGTTTGCGATTTAGAATCGTCCGGATCAGTGTCAAAGCTTGCATCAACGTAACCATTTACGATGAGCTCTTTGTCACCTCCATATATGAGAAACATATCCTTAGTCCTTTTCAGGTATTTCAGGATGTTCTTGACCGGTGTCCAGTGATCCACTCCTGGATTACTTTGGTACCTCCCTGCTAGACTTATAGCAAGACACACATCAGGTCTGGTACACAGCATTGCATACATGATAGAGCCTATGGCTGAAGCATAGGGAACATCTTTCATTTTCTCTCTATCTTCTGCATTGGTCGGGCATTGAGTCTTACTCAATTTCACACCTTGTAACATAGGCAAGAATCCTTTCTTTTCTTGATCCATTTTGAACTTTTTCAAAACTTTGTCAAGGTATGTGCTTTGTGAAAGTCCAATTAAGCGTCTTGATCTGTCTTTATAGATCTTAATGCCCAATATGTAAGCAGCTTCACCAAGGTCTTTCATTGAAAAACTCTTATTCAAGTATCCCTTTATGCTATCCAGAAATTCTATATCATTTCCGATTAGTAATATGTCATCTACATATAATATCAGAAATGCTACAGAGCTCCCACTCACTTTCTTGTAAATACAGGCTTCTCCAAAAGTCTGTACAAAACCAAATGCTTTGATCACACTATCAAAGCGTTTATTCCAACTCCGAGAGGCTTGCGCCAGTCCATAAATGGATCGCTGGAGCTTGCACACTTTGTTAGCTCCCTTTGGATCGACAAAACCTTCCGGCTGCATCATATACAACTCTTCTTGCAGAAATCCATTCAGGAATGCAGTTTTGACATCCATCTGCCAAATTTCATAATCATAAAATGCGGCAATTGCTAACATGATTCGGACAGACTTAAACATCGCTACGGGTGAGAAGGTCTCATCGTAGTCAATCCCTTGAACTTGTCGAAAACCTTTTGTGACAAGTCGAGCTTTGTAGACAGTAACATTACCGTCAGTGTCAGTCTTCTTCTTAAAGATCCATTTATTCTCAATTGCTTGCCGATCATTGGGCAAGTCAACCAAAGTCCATACTTTGTTCTCATACATGGATCCCATCTCAGATTTCATGGCTTCAATCCATTTTGCGGAATCTGGGCTCACCATCGCTTCTCCATAGTTCGTAGGTTCATCATGATCTAGTAGCATGACTTCCAGAATAGGATTACCGTACCACTCTGGTGCGGATCTCGCTCTGGTTGATCTACGAGGTTCAGTAGTATCTTGTTCTGAAGTTTCATGATCATCATCATTAGCTTCCTCACTAATTGGTGTAGGTGTCACAGAAACTGGTTTCTGTGATGTACTACTTTCCAATAAGGGAGTAGGTACAATTACCTCATCAAGTTCTACTTTCCTCCCACTCACTTCTTTCGAGAGAAACTCCTTCTCTAGAAACTTTCCAAATTTAGCAAAAAAGGTTTTGCCTTCGGATCTGTGATAGAAGGTGTATCCAATAGTTTCCTTTGGATATCCTATGAAGACACATTTCTCCGATTTGGGTTCGAGCTTATCAGGTTGAAGCTTTTTCACATAAGCATCGCAACCCCAAACTTTCAGAAACGACAACTTTGGTTGCTTGCCAAACCACAGTTCATAAGGCGTCGTCTCAACGGATTTTGATGGTGCCCTATTTAACGTGAATGCGGCTGTCTCTAGAGCATAACCCCAAAATGATAGCGGTAAATCAGTAAGAGACATCATAGATCGCACCATATCAAGTAAAGTACGATTACGACATTCGGACACACCATTACGTTGTGGTGTTCCGGGTGGCGTGAGTTACGAAACTATTCCGCATTGTTCAAATGTACACCAAACTCGTAACTCAAATATTCACCTCCACGATCAGATCGTAGGAATTTTATTTTCTTGTTACGATGATTTTCAACTTCACTCTGAAATTCTTTGAACTTTTCAAACGTTTCAGACTTATGTTTCATTAAGTAGATATACCCATATCTGCTTAAGCCATCTGTGAACGTGAGAAAATAACGATATCCGCCACGAGCCTCAATATTCATCAGACCACATACATCTGTATGTATGATTTCCAACAAATCTGTTGCTCTCTCCATAGTACCGGAGAACGGTGTTTTCGTCATCTTACCCATAAGGCACGGTTCGCAAGTACCAAGCGATTCATAATCAAGTGGTTCCAAAAGTCCATCAGTATGGAGTTTCTTCATGCGCTTTACACCGATATGACCCAAACGGCAGTGCCACAAATAAGTTGCACTATCATTATCAACTCTGCATCTTTTGGCTTCAACATTATGAATATGTGTGTCACTACTATTGAGATTTAATAAGAATAGACCACTCTTTAAGGGTGCATGACCATAAAAGATATTACTCATATAAATAGTGTCGGTGTACTAGAGCAGGGGTACCCTAGTATCCCGAACTTGTGCACGGGCAGTCGCAGCATCCCGCGGCAAGGCTTGCCGAGTGACCGCCAAGACCCTCCGCGGCCACTTTGAAGACCATTCAAGAACAAAGTGTCCAAGCTAAGAAGACAAGACCCCGGCAAGAGGAGCTTGCCGGGAAGGCTATCAAAAGCATCTCGAGACCCCGGCAAGAGGGGCTTGCCGGGAAGGCCATCCGAGGCATTTCAAGGAACTTGCCGCGGCGCGCTACGTGCCCCAACAAGACCCGGTGAGCGACAAGCTCCCGGACGCGACAAGACAACAACCGCGGCAAGACGCTTGCCGCGGCAAGCCACCTCTCCGAGCCCGCGCTCCAGCACATCCACCAACGTGTCACTCTGGGGCTCCTCCAGGCGTACGTGGCGGAAGGCTGTGCAGCCAGGGGCGTGCGGTGGCAAACAGGCGCTGACAAGATAACCATCGTGGCAAATGGTGGTGTCCCTAGCGGTCCCTTTTGGTACTATTTAGGCGACACAGACGGGCAATTAATGCCCTTGTCCCCTGCCACCAGGGTTAGGTATGATACACTGTAACAGGTAGCTGTGCCTACCACAGCACCTTTCCATTTTTGCCCCTTGCCTCCGTTGCCACCTGTCGGTAACCCCTTGAGCATATAAAAGGAGGCCCGTGTGCAACGTAGAAGGGGGGTTAGCCAGTCCGAATACTCACGCTCGGTCTTGCCAGCCGCTGGTGTGTACTGTAGCACTCTGCGCTCCCGAGCTAGAAATCAATACAGAACCACAAAGCAGGAGTAGGGTTTTACGCATCCGTGCGGCCCGAACCTGGGTAAATCGCTCGCGTGCTTCGCCTCGATCTGCTCTTTGCGCGACCTCCGCCCCCGCCGAACCAAAAGGGACCCGGCCCGCCGGTCCCATAGGTGCCCGTGGATCTGCCCCCCGGCATCTTTGGCGCGCCAGGTAGGGGGCGTCGAAGTTGGGTGAACCAGATCCGGCGTCCTCGCGAGCTAGATCTTCTTCATCTTCATCAACATGCCGCCGAAGAAGAAAGTTTCAGAGGCAGCTGCTCCGTCCGCGCCGAGCCAGCCACCGCCGGAGCAAACGATTGGTGGGGCAGGCGTCGGCGGAAGGACACGCGTCGACGAGGGAACTCACGGTGCTGCCAGGTCCCAGGACAAGGCTGCGCAGCCCATCGGCGACGTAGCCGGCTCCCACAATGACCGGGCACACTCCAAGACCTCGGCGTCCGTGCATGCACCGCGCCCATCTCAGGAGGCGCGGGACCGGCAGCGTCATGGTACTCACGGTACCATGCGTTCGCTAGATCAAAATCGAGCTGGTGGATCTCGGAGCGCTCAGGACCACCATGCATGTCAACCTGCTGGCGCGAGCGAGACACGGTCGCCTGGACGAGATACTGCTCCTTCTAACATAGTTAGAAGTCCGAGCATATCCCGCTCCTCGCACCGTTCGCCACCGCCACCCGCCACCGCAGCAGAAGCTTTGGCACGAGCTCAGCTGCTCCTAGACTACCCTCCGGCGGCGGACAAGATCGACGACTGGAGAGCCACTATCCAGAGTCTCATCGGCTTCGCCAACGGCGACACTCCACGGCAGCCGAGCAAGTCTCAGCCGCGGCAAACCAGCCAGGCACGAGCCGGAGACGACAAGACTGGTGGGGGTGCAACTACTGTGCACTCTCCACCCTGAAGGCCAAGATCGCCGACTCGCCGGGTCCACCTCGACAGCGACTCCACCGCGTCGTCAGATCCGCGAGCTCGTCGCGATCAGCGCCAAGTTCTCCAAGAACGACAATAAGAAGACGCTCGTACTCGCATCGAGCGACGGAGAGAAGCGCGGCGTCAATCAGACCAGCGCGCTGGGCCCTCTGTTGACATGCATGCGCCAGGGGAACCAGGCGACTTGCCGTACGCGGTAGGTTGCCCTGCGTTCACTCGCGAGCTGCGGCAAGTCCAGTGGCCCAGTACGAAGAATTTCAAACCAGATGTACCAGAGAAGTACGACGGCAAGTCGCATCCGTCGGAGTTCCTCAGCATCTACACCATCGCGGTGCAGGCTGCTGGGGGGCGGGATGATAAGATCCTTGCCAACTACTTCCCGTTGGTGCTCAAGCCCAACGTCAGGTCCTGGCTCATGCACTTGCCAGACAACTCCATATCCTCCTGGGCTGATCTATGCCATCAGTTTGTCGGCGCCTTCACAGGCGGCCACAAACCTCATGGCCAAGATAGTGATCTTCATCTGCTCGTCCAGAAGGAAGGAGAGCCCCTGCGCAAGTATATCCAGAGGTTCAGCCGTGTACAGCACAACATCCCAAATGTCCACCCTGCCGCGGTAATCAGCGCGTTCCATCAGAACGTGCGTAACCGCAGGATGCGGGAGGAGATGGTGATGTGCAAGATTCGGGACGTCAGCGAGCTATATGCCTTGGCCGACAAGTGTGCACGCGCTGAGGAAGGGAGGAAATTCCCCGGAGAAAGCACTGGAGCAGGGAGATCTGACAGCGAGGATGCCGCCCCGGCAAAGAAAAACCGGCGGCACAACAACAGGAAGAAGCAGAACAAAGAGGTGCTGGTCGTTGAGCAGTCCGGCAGCGACGGCGGCGCCAAGCGGGCCAAGGTCAGTAGCTCCGGCAAGGAGGTTGCCGCATGCACCCACTGCCAGGCTGTGGCGGCCGCCGACGAGCAGGACGGCTCCGACAACCAATACTGCAAGATTCACCGCACCAAGGGCCATGACCTCCAGAGCTGCAAGAAAGTCGAGCAGCTTGTCCAGCAGCAAAAAGCTGAGTATGAGCGGCGCGACAAGGAGAGGGCCCAAGGGGGTGCTGGAGAATCTGGCAAGAAGCGCGCCGGACGGGGAGGACGTCGTGGCAAGGCCAAGCAGCGGCAAGGAGACAGGCCTCCCCGCGGCCGCGACAACGATGAAGATGACGACGACGAAGACATGGATGATGTTGAGACCAGTGAACAGGAGTTTCAGAAAGCCACAGAAGTCTTGTGCGTTGACGGCGGTGCTTCTCTGCACACTTCACACCGCCAACTCAAGCAGTGGGCGCGGGAAGTCAATGCAGCGGAACCACCTGTCGAATCGCGCAAGCTTCTGAAATGGTCTAGCACGCCTAGCATCTTTGACATTGAGGACCACCCTGATCACACAACTGCGGTCGGGTGCCTGCCGATGTTGGTTTCACCAACTATCCGCAACCTCAAGGTCACTAAGATGTTAGTTGACGGCGGGGCCGGCTTGAACCTGATCTCCTCCGCTGTACTCCAGAAACTCCAAATCCCTAACAGCGAGCTCGAAGAGACCGGCACATTCCAAGGAATCAACCCGGGAAGGAGCAAGCCGAAGGGGAAGGTCACGCTGCCGGTAACATTTGGCAGCGAGCTAAACTTCAGAACTGAGAAGGTCACATTCGACGTTGCCGATATCCCATTGCCCTACAATGGGATACTTGGTCGTCCAGCACTCGCCAAGTTCATGGCAGCCTCTCACTACGCATATAACATGCTGAAGATGCCAGGCCCGATAAGCGTCATTTCTGTCCCTGGCGACAAGAAGGATGCTCTTATCTGTGCCGACAAGATCTACCGGGAAGCAGCAGCCATGGCAGATCGCAATCCACTTGCCGCCAAAGCTCCCGGGGGGAAGAAGACCAAGTCCGGCAAGAGTTCTGATGCCCACTCCAGCAAGCGCACCCCTTCGGAGTGCTGCGCTGCCGTTGAGGACGCACCATCGAGCTCCACCGGCAAGTGCAAGAAGACGATGGCAGCTCCGCCAGAGATGAAGAAGGTACCCGCCAAGGAGGACGGCACTGGTGGTACCTTTACCATCAGTGCCACGCTCGACCCTAAATAGGAAAGCGCGCTCGTTACTTTCCTGCGGGCGAATGTCGACGTGTTTGCATGGCAGCCGTCGGACATCCCCGGTGTTCCCAGGAAAGTGATTGAGCACCACCTTGCCGTTTGCCCTCATGCGTGACCCGTTAAGCAGAAACTCAGGAAGCAGGCAATGGAGCGCCAAGAATTCATTGCAGAAGAGATCAAGAAACTGGAAGCAGCAGGCCTTGTCAGAGGAGTGCTCCATCCCACGTGGTTGGCCAATCCTGTAGTCATGCGCAAGGCAAACGGGAAATGGAGACTTTGTATCGACTTTACCGATGTTAACAAAGCTTGTCCCAAAGACCCATTTCCTTTGCCGCGCATTGACCAGATTGTTGACTCCACAGCCGGATGTGATTTGCTCTCATTTCTTGACGCATACTCAGGATATCATCAGATCTTCATGGCAGAAGAGGATGAGGAGAAGACCGCATTTATTACTCCATGTGGCACGTACTGTTTCGTATGGATGCCTTTCGGATTAAAAAATGCTGGTTCGACATTTGCAAGAGTAGTCCATGTTGCTCTTGAGCCACAAATACATAGAAATGTGGAAGCCTACATGGATGATATAGTGGTCAGGAGCAAGGACGGAGCAACCCTGATTCAAGATTTAGACGAGACCTTTGCAAATCTGCGCAAGATCAGCCTCAAGCTCAACCCAGAGAAGTGTGTGTTTGGAGTTCCCTCCGGCAAGCTTCTCGGGTTCTTCGTGTCTCAGCGGGGAATTGAAGCCAATCCCGACAAGATCAAGGCCATTGAGCAGATTGAAGCACCAAAGCGCGTCAAGGATGTACAAAAACTTGCCAGTTGCGTGGCTGCTCTCAGCAAATAGAACAACCATTATTCTCTGATTTAAATGAATAACCGTCTTGCATTAAACAAGATCCAGATATAATGTTCATGCTTAACGCTGGCACCAAATAACAATTATTTAGGTCTAATACTAATCTCGAAGGTAGATGTAGAGGTAGCGTGCCGACCGCGATCACATCGACTTTGGAACCATTTCCCACGCGCATCGTCACCTCGTCCTTAGCCAATCTTCGCTTAATCCGTAGTCCCTGTTTCGAGTTGCAAATGTTAGCAACAGAACCAGTATCAAATACCCAGGTGCTATTGCAAGCATTAGTAAGGTACACATCAATAACATGTATATCACATATACCTTTGTTCACCTTGCCATCCTTCTTATCCGCCAAATACTTGGGGCAGTTCCGCTTCCAGTGACCAGTCTGCCTGCAGTAGAAGCACTCAGTTTCAGGCTTAGGTCCAGGTTTGGGTTTCTTCTCTTGAGTAGCAACTTGCTTGTTGTTCTTTTTGAAGTTCCCCTTCTTCTTCTCTTTGCCCTTTTTCTTGAAACTAGTGGTCTTGTTGACCATCAACACTTGATGCTCCTTCTTGATTTCTACCTCCGCAGCTTTCAGCATTGCGAAGAGCTTGGGAATAGTCTTATTCATCCCTTGCATATTATAGTTCATCACGAAGCTCTTGTAGCTTGGTGGCAGTGATTGGAGAATTCTGTCATGACGCAATCATCTGGAAGATTAACTCCCAATTGAATCAAGTGATTATTATACCCAGACATTTTGAGTATATGCTCACTGACAGAACTGTTCTCCTCCATCTTGCAGCTATAGAACTTATTGGAGACTTCATATCTCTCAATCCAGGTATTTGCTTGAAATATTAACTTCAACTCCTGGAACATCTCATATGCTCCATGACGTTCAAAACGTCGTTGAAGTCCCGATTCTAAGCCGTAAAGCATGGCACACTGAACTATCGAGTAGTCATCAGCTTTGCTCTGCCAGACGTTCATAACATCTGGTGTTGCTCCAGCAGCAGGCCTGGCACCCAACGGTGCTTCCAGGACGTAATTCTTCTGTGCAGCAATGAGGATAATCCTCAAGTTACGGACCCAGTCCGTGTAGTTGCTACCATCATCTTTCAACTTTGCTTTCTCAAGGAACGCATTAAAATTCAACGGAACAACAGCACGGGCCATCTATCTACAATCAAACATAAACAAGCAAGATACCATCATGTACTAAGTTCATGATAAATTTAGGTTCAATTAATCATATTACTAAAGAACTCCCACTTAGATAGACATCCCTCTAATCCTCTAAGTGATTACGTGATCCAAATCAACTAAACCATGTCCGATCATCACGTGAGATGGAGTAGTTTCATTGGTGAACATCACTATGTTGATCATATCTACTATATGATTCACGCTCGACCTTTCGGTCTCCGTGTTCCGAGGCCATATCTGTATATGCTTGGCTCGTCAAGTATAACCTGAGTATTCCGCGTGTGCAACTGTTTTGCACCCGTTGTATTTGAACGTAGAGCCTATCACACCCGATCATCACGTGGTGTCAGCACGAAGAACTTTCACAATGGTGCATACTCAGGGAGAACACTTCTTGATAATTAGTGAGAGATCATCTTAAAATTCTACCGTCAATCAAAGCAAGATAAGATGCATAAAAGATAAACATCACATACAATCAATATAAGTGATATGATATGGCCATCATCATCTTGTGCTTGTGATCTCCATCTTCGAAGCACCGTCATGATCACCATCATCACCGGCGCGACACCTTGATCACCATCGTAGCATCGTTGTCGTCTCGCCAATCTTATGCTTCCACGACTATCGCTACCGCTTAGTAATAAAGTAAAGCATTACAGTGCAATTGCATTGCATACAATAAAGCAACAACCATATGGCTCCTGCCAGTTGCCGATAACTTGGTTACAAAACATGATCATCTCATACAATAAAATTTAGCATCATGTCTTGACCATATCACATCACAACATGCCCTGCAAAAACAAGTTAGACGTCCTCTACTTTGTTGTTGCAAGTTTTACGTGGCTGCTACGGGCTTAAGCAAGAACCAATCTTACCTACGCATCAAAGCCACAACGATAGTTTGTCAAGTTGGTGCTGTTTTAACCTTCACAAGGACCAGGCGTAGCCACACTCGGTTCAACTAAAGTTGGAGAAACTGTCACCCGCTAGCCACCTTTGTGCAAAGCACGTCGGGACAACCGGTCTCGCGTAAGCGTACGCGTAATGTCGGTCCGGGCCGCTTCGTCCAACAATACCGCCGAACCAAAGTATGACATGCTGGTAAGCAGTATGACTTATATCGCCCACAACTCACTTGTGTTCTACTCGTGCAAATAACATCAACACATAAAACCTAGGCTCGGATGCCACTGTTGGGGAACATAGTAATTTCAAAAAAATTCATACGCACACGCAAGATCATGGTGATGCATAGAAACGAGAGGGGAGAGTGTGATCTACATACCCTTGTAGACCGACAGCGGAAGCATTAGCACAACGCGGTTGATGTAGTCGTACGTCTTCACGGCCCAAGCGAACAAGCACCGAAACTACGGCACCTCCGAGTTTTAGCACACGTTCAGCTCGATGACGATCCCCGGACTCCGATCCAGCAAAGTGTCGGGGAAGAGTTCCCTCAGCACGACGGCGTGGTGACGATCTTGATGTACTACCGTCGCAGGGCTTCGCCTAAGCACCGCTATAGTATTATTGAGGATTATGGTGGAAGGGGGCACCGCACACGGCTAAGAATATGATCACGTGGATCAACTTGTGTCTCTAGGGGTGCCTCCTGCCCCCGTATATAAAGGAGCAAGGGGAGGAGGCCGGCCGGCCCTATAGGCGCGCCAAGGAGGAGTCCTCCTCCTAGTAGGAGTAGGACTCCAACTAGGAGGGGGAAGGAAGTGGGGAGGGAGAAGGAAAGGGGGGCGCCCCCCCCCTCTCCTAGTCCAATTCGGACCAAGGGGGGAGGAGGCACGCGGCCCACCCTGGCTGCTCCTCTCTCTCTCCACTAAGGCCCATATGGCCCATTACTTCTCCCGGTAGGGTTCCGGTAACCCTCCGGCTCTCCGGTTTTCTCCGAAATCACCCGGAACACTTCCGGTGTCCGAATATAGTCGTCCAATATATCAATCTTTATGTCTCGACCATTTCGAGACTCCTCGTTATGTTCGTGATCACATCCGGGACTCCGAACTAACTTCGGTACATCAAAACTCATAAACTCATAATATAACTGTCATCGAAACCTTAAGCGTGCGGACCCTACGGGTTCGAGAACAATGTAGACATGACCGAGACACGTCTCCGGTCAATAACCAATAGCGGAACCTGGATGCTCATATTGGCTCCTACATATTCTACGAAGATCTTTTATCGGTCAGACCGCATAACAATATACGTTGTTCCCTTTGTCATCGGTATGTTACTTGCCTGAGATTCGATCGTCAGTATCTCAATACCTAGTTCAATCTCGTTACCGGCAAGTCTCTTTACTCGTTTCGTAATACATTATCTCGCAACTAACCCTTTAGTTGCAATGCTTGCAAGGCTTATGTGATGTGCATTACCGAGAGGGCCCAGAGATACCTCTCCGACAATCGGAGTGACAAATCCTAATCTCGAAATAGGCCAGCCCAACATGTACCTTTGGAGACACATGTAGAGCTCCTTTATGATCACCCAGTTACGTTGTAACGTTTGGTAGCACACAAAGTGTTCCTCCGGCAAACGGGAGTTGCATAATCTCATAGTCATAGGAACATGTATAAGTCATGAAGAAAGCAATAGCAACACACTAAACGATCGGGTGCTAAGCTAATGGAATGGGTCATGTCAATCACATCATTCTCCTAATAATGTGATCCCGTTAATCAAATGACAACACATGTCTATTGTTAGGAAACATAACCATCTTTGATTAACGAGCTATTAAAGTAGAGGCATACTAGTGACGTTTAGTTTGTCTATGTATTCACACAAGTATTATGTTTCCGGATAATACAATTCTAGCATGAATAATAAACATTTATCATGATATAAGGAAATAAAATAATAACATTATTATTGCCTCTAGGGCATATTTCCTTCAGTCTCCCACTTGCACTAGAGTCAATAATCTAGATTACACAGTAATGATTCTAACACCCATGGAGCTTTGGTGCTGATCATGTTTTGCTCGTGGAAGAGGCTTAGTCAATGGGTCTGCAACATTCAGATCTGTATGTATCTTGCAAATCTCTATGTCTCCCACCTGGACTAGATCCCGGATGGAATTGAAGCGTCTCTTGATGTGCTTCGTTCTCTTGTGAAATCTGGATTCCTTTGCCAAGGCAATTGCACCAGTATTGTCACAAAAGATTTTCATTGGACCCGATGCACTAGGTATGACACCTAGATCGGATATGAACTCCTTCATCCAGACTCCTTCGTTTGCTGCTTCCGAAGCAGCTATGTTGGGTGATGGGTTGTTGCACATCCGCGATGTTGAGGGACCAAAGGGAACCGGGAGCGTGGAGATGAGGCTCGAAGCAATGGAGCAACAAGTTTTCAAGTGCCAGGGGATGGTGGAGCATGGAATCAATGCTAGCCACACGATGCTCGCGGAGTTCACCAACAACTACAAGCTGGATGCCAAGAACACCGAGGAGGCCATCTTCAAGCTATATGAGAAGATCGAGCACCTCTAAGCCCAAATCTATGACCTGCAAAACCAAAACTATGAGTATGAATATAGATTCAAAAGAATGAGTTTGGCTGCAGATTCGAGGATTCCAGAGACTCGATCATCCTTCTATGATGGTGAACCTATGCCTTGGAAGATGGATGACAAGCCCACATCATCAACGACACCTCCATCTTCCTCACCAACCAAGGAGATATAATCACATGGGTATGGGCACTCCCCTTGGCAACTGCCAAGCTTGGGGGAGGTGCCCCGGTATCGTATCACAATCACAACTCCTATCTTTACTGTTTTTCTTAGTTCGATCCTATTAGTAGTATCTTGATCTAGTAGAATAAAGTTTATGGCATGATCTAGTTTTGAGTTTTGCTTTATGATCTCTCTATGTAATCGAGTCCTTGAGCTATATATAATAAAGATTAGTGTTGAGTCAAGGGCTTGATTATTTTGCCATGATCTTGGGTGAATAAAAGAAAAGAGAAAAGAATAAAAAGAAACAAAAAGTTCATATTGATCTTATTGAGAGTAATGACTTCACATAGAAAGAGTATGATGATTAAAAGTTGTTGGGAGTTGGCAGACATAGCTTTGGTCATTCTTGCAATTAATAGGAAGTAATAAGGAAAGAGAGGTTTTCACATATAGATATATTATCATTGACATCTTTTATGATTGGGAGCACTCATTAAAATATGACATGCTAAAGAGTTGATGTTGGACAAGGAAGATAACGTAATGAGTTATGTCTTTTTTATATCTGAGATAAAGTATGTTGTCATGGATCCTCTAACTTGTTGAGCTTGCCTTTCCCCCTCATGCTAGCCAAATTCTCAGCACCAAGTAGAAATACTACTTGTGCTTCCAAACACCCTTAAACCAGTTTTGCCATGAGAGTCCACCATATCTACCTATGGATTGAGTAAGATCCTTCAAGTAAGTTGTCATCAGTGCAAAGCAATAAAAATTGCTCTAAATGTGTATGATTGATTGGTGTGGGAGAAATAAGCTTTATACGATCTTGTGATGTGGAAGTAATAAAAGCGACGGACTGCATAATAAAGGTTCATATCACAAGGGGCAATATAAAGTGACGTTCTTTCGCATTGAGATTTTATCCATCCAACCATAAAAGCGCATGGCAACCTCTGCTTCCCTCTGCGAAGGGCCTATCCTTTATTATTATCTTCTACCTTATGCAAGAGTCATGGTGATCTTCACCTTTTCTTTTTCATTTTATCCTTTGGCAAACTCATCATGTTGGAAAGAACATGATATATATATATATATATATATATATATATATATATATATACCATTATTGTTGACATTACCCTTGAGGTAAAAGGTTGTGGGGCAAAACTATAAGCCCCTATCTTTCTCTGTGTCCGATTAAAACTCCGTAACCACAAGTATCGCGTGAGTGTTAGCAATTATGGAGGACTAAATGATAGTTGAGTATGTGGACTTGCTTTTTAGCTCTGACATAGACTCTTCCCAATGTTATGATAAATTGCAATTGCTTCAATGACTGAGATTATAGTTTGTCGGAGCCCAATAAGGTTTATGATTTATACTTTTGCATTGTGAATAGATCATCACTTGAAGATAAGTAATCATATGACAAAAGCTATATATGTTGCTGCTATGAGAATAATCATGATGCCTTCATGTCCGTATTTTATTTTTATCGACGCCTCTACCTCTAAACATGACGACATATTTATTGTTATTGGCTTTTCGCTTGAGGACAAGCAAGGTCTAAGCTTGGGGGAGTTGATACGTCCATTTTGCATCATGTTTTTATATCGATATTTATTGCATTATGGACTGTTATTTCACTTTATTTCACTTTATGTCACAATACTTATGGCTATTCTCTCTTATTTTACAAGGTTTACATAAGGAGGGAGAATGCCGGCAGCTGGAGTTCTGGGCTGGAAAAGGGGCAAATATTAGAGACCTATTTTGCGCAACTCCAAAAGTCCTGAAACTCCACGGAACATCTTAAAATAAATAAATAAAAATCCTCGCCAAAGATGAAGGCTAGGGGGCCCACACCCTGCTCACGAGGGTGGGGGGCGCCCCCCCCCTAGGGCGCGCCCCCTACCTCGTGGGCCCCCTGGTGGCTCTCTGACGTCCATCTTCTCCTATATGAAGTCTTTCGATGAGAAAAAAATAAGAAGGAACTTTTCGGGACGAGACTCCGCCGCCACGAGATGGAACCTTGGCGGATCCAATCTAGAGCTCCGGCAGAGCTGTTCTGTCGGGGAAACTTCCCTCCGGGAGGGGAAAATTGAAGGAAATATGCCCTAGAGGCAATAATAAAGTTATTATTTATTTCCTTATAATCATGATAAATGTTTATTATTCATGCTAGAATTGTATTAACCGGAAACATAATACATGTGTGAATACATAGACAAACAAAGTGTCACTAGTATGCCTCTACTTGACTAGCTTGTTAATCAAAGATGGTTATGTTTCCTAACCATGAACAATGAGTTGTTATTTGATTAACGAGGTCACATCATTAGTTGAATGATCTGATTGACATGACCCATTCCATTAGCTTAGCACCCGATCGTTTAGTATGTTGCTATTGCTTTCTTCATGACTTATACATGTTCCTATAACTATGAGATTATGCAACTCCCATTTACCGGAGGAACACTTTGGGTACTACCAAACGTCACAACGTAACTGGGTGATTATAAAGGAGTACTACAGGTGTCTCCAAAGGTACATGTTGGGTTGGCGTATTTCGAGATTAGGTTTTGTCACTCCGATTGTCGGAGAGGTATCTCTGGGCCCTGTCGCTAATGCACATCACTTAAGCCTTGCAAGCATTGCAACTAAATGAGTTAGTTGCGGGATGATGTATTACAGAATGAGTAAAGAGACTTGCCGGTAACGAGATTGAACTAGGTATTGGAATACCGACGATCGAATCTCGGGCAAGTAACATACCGATGACAAAGGGAACAACGTATGTTGTTATGCGGTCTGACCGATAAAGATCTTCGTAGAATATGTAGGAGCCAATATGGGCATCCAGGTCCCGCTATTGGTTATTGACCGGAGACGTGTCTCGGTCATGTCTACATTGTTCTCGAACCCGTAGGGTCCGCACGCTTAAGGTTACGATGACAGTTATATTATGAGTTTATGCATTTTGATGTATCGAAGGTTGTTCGGAGTCCCGGATGTGATCACGGACATGACGAGGAGTCTCGAAATGGTCGAGACATAAAGATTGATATATTGGAAGCCTATGTTTGGATATCGGAAGTGTTCCGGGTGAAATCGGGATTTTACCGGAGTACCGGGAGGTTACCGGAACCCCCCCCCCCCCGGGGAGCTAAATGGGCCATGATGGGCCTTAGTGGAAAAGAGAAGAGGCAGCCCTTCATGGGCTGCGCGCCTTCCCCTTCCCCTAGTCCTATTAGGACTAGGAGAGGTGGCCGGCCCCCTCTCTCTCTTTTCCCCCTCCGCGAATCCTATTCCAACTAGGATTGGGGGGGGGGGAATCCTACTCCCAGAGGGAGTAGGACTCTCCTGGCGCGCCACACCTTGGCCGGCCAGCCTCCCCCCCTCTAGTCCTTTATATACTGAGGCAGAGGCACCCTAGAACACACAAGTTGGTCCACGTGATCTATTCCTTAGCCGTGTGCGGTGCCCCCAGCCACCACAGTCCTCGATAATACTATAGCGGAGTTTAGGCGAAACCCTGCTGCTGTAGTGCATCAAGATCGTCACCATGCCGTCGTGCTGACGGAACTCTTCCCCGACACTTTGCTGGATCGGAGTCCGGGGTTCGTCATCGAGCTGAACGTGTGCTCGAACTCGGAGGTGCCGTAGTTCCGGTGCTTGATCGGTTGGATCGTGAAGACGTAAGACTACTTCCTCTATGTTGTGTCAGCGCTTCCGCAGTCCGTCTGTGTTGGGTACGTAGACAACACTCTCCCCTCTCGTTGCTATGCATCACATGATCTTGCATGTGCGTAGGAATTTTTTTGAAATTACTACGAAACCCAATAGTGGCATCCGAGCCTAGGTTATTTATGTTGATGTTATATGCACGAGTAGAACACAAGTGAGTTGTGGGTGATATAAGTCATACTGCCTACCAGCATGTCATACTTTGGTTCGGCGGCATTGTTGGATGAGACGACCCGGACCAACATTACGCGTACGCTTACGCGAGACCGGTTCCCCCGACGTGCTTTGCACATAGGTGGCTTGCGGGCGACTGTCTCTCCAACTTTAGTTGAACCAAGTATGGCTACGCCCGGTCCTTGCGAAGGTTAAAACGGAGTCTATTTGACAAACTATCGTTGTGGTTTTGATGCGTAGGTGAGATTGGTTCTTGCTTAAGCCCGTAGCAGCCACGTAAAACTTGCAACAACAAAGTAGAGGACGTCTAACTTGTTTTTGCAGGGCATGTTGTGATGTGATATGGTCAAGACATGATGCTGAATTTTATTGTATGAGATGATCATGTTTTGTAACCGAGTTATCGGCAACTGGCAGGAGCCTTATGGTTGTCGTTTTATTGTATGCAATGAAATCGCGATGTAATGCTTTACTTTATTACTAAGCGGTAGTGATAGTCGTGGAAGCACAAGCTTGGCGAGACGACAACGATGCTACGATGGAGATCAAGGTGTCACGCCGGTGACGATGGTGATCACGACGGTGCTTCGGAGATGGAGATCACAAGCACAAGATGATGATGGCCATATCATATCACTTATATTGATTGCATGTGATGTTTATCCTTTTATGCATCTTATCTTGCTTTGATTGACGGTAGCATTATAAGATGATCTCTCACTAAATTATCAAGAAGTGTTCTCCCTGAGTATGCACCGTTGCGAAAGTTCTTCGTGCTGAGACACCACGTGATGATCGGGTGTGATAGGTTCTACGTTCAAATACAACGGGTGCAAAACAGTTGCACACGCGGAATACTCAGGTTATACTTGACGAGCCAAGCATATACAGATATGGCCTCGGAACACGGAGACCGAAAGGTCGAGCGTGAATCATATAGTAGATATGATCAACATAACGATGTTCACCATTGAAAACTACTCCATCTCACGTGATGATCGGTTATGGTTTAGTTGATTTGGATCACGTAATCACTTAGAGGATTAGAGGGATGTCTATCTAAGTGGGAGTTCTTTAATTAATTTGATTAACTGAACTTAAATTTATCATGAAACTTAGTACCTGATTAGTATCTTGCTTGTTTATGTTTGATTGTAGATAGATGGCTCGTGCTGTTGTTCCGTTGAATTTTAATGCGTTCCTTGAGAAAGCAAAGTTGAAAGATGATGGTAGCAATTACACGGACTGGGTCCGTAACTTGAGGATTATCCTCATTGCTGCACAGAAGAATTACGTCCTGGAAGCACCGCTGGGTGCCAGGCCTGCTGCAGGAGCAACGCCGGATGTTATGAACGTCTGGCAGAGCAAAGCTGATGACTACTCGATAGTTCAGTGTGCCATGCTTTACGGCTTAGAATCGGGACTTCAACGACGTTTTGAACGTCATGGAGCATATGAGATGTTCCAGGAGTTGAAGTTAATATTTCAAGCAAATGCCCGGATTGAGAGATATGAAGTCTCCAATAAGTTCTATAGCTGCAAGATGGAGGAGAACAGTTCTGTCAGTGAGCATATACTCAAAATGTCTGGGTATAATAATCACTTGATTCAATTGGGAGTTAATCTTCCAGATGATTGCGTCATTGACAGAATTCTTCAATCACTGCCACCAAGCTACAAGAGCTTCGTGATGAACTATAATATGCAAGGGATGAACAAGACTATTCCCGAGCTCTTCGCGATGCTGAAAGCTGCGGAGGTAGAAATCAAGAAGGAGCATCAAGTGTTGATGGTCAACAAGACCACTAGTTTCAAGAAAAAGGGCAAAGGGAAGAAGAAGGGGAACTTCAAAAGAACGGCAAGCAAGTTGCTGCTCAAGAGAAGAAACCCAAACCTGGACCTAAGCCTGAAACTGAGTGCTTCTATTGCAAGCAGACTGGTCACTGGAAGCGGAACTGCCCCAAGTATTTGGCGGATAAGAAGGATGGCAAGGTGAACAAAGGTATATGTGATATACATGTTATTGATGTGTACCTTACTAATGCTCGCAGTAGCACCTGGGTATTTGATACTGGTTCTGTTGCTAATATTTGCAACTCGAAACAGGGACTACGGATCAAGCGAAGATTGGTTAAGGACGAGGTGACGATGCGCGTGGGAAACGGTTCCAAAGTCGATGTGATCGCAGTCGGCACGCTACCTCTACATCTACCTTCGGGATTAGTATTAGACCTAAATAATTGTTATTTGGTGCCAGCGTTAAGCATGAACATTATATCTGGATCTTGTTTGATGCGAGACGGTTATTCATTTAAATCAGAGAATAATGGTTGTTCTATTTATATGAGTAATATCTTTTATGGTCATGCACCCTTGAAGAGTGGTCTATTCTTGTTGAATCTCGATAGTAGTAACACACATATTCATAATGTTGAAGCCAAAAGATGCAGAGTTGATAATGATAGTGCAACTTATTTGTGGCACTGCCGTTTAGGTCATATCGGTGTAAAGCGCATGAAGAAACTCCATTCTGATGGACTTTTGGAACCACTTGATTATGAATCACTTGGTACTTGCGAACCGTGCCTCATGGGCAAGATGACCAAAACACCGTTCTCCGGTACTATGGAGAGAGCAACAGATTTGTTGGAAATCATACATACAGATGTATGTGGTCCGATGAATATTGAGGCTCGTGGCGGATATCGTTATTTTCTCACCTTCACAGATGATTTAAGCAGATATGGGTATATCTACTTAATGAAACATAAGTCTGAAACATTTGAAAAGTTCAAAGAATTTCAGAGTGAAGTTGAAAATCATCGTAACAAGAAAATAAAGTTTCTACGATCTGATCGTGGAGGAGAATATTTGAGTTACGAGTTTGGTGTACATTTGAAAAATTGTGGAATAGTTTCGCAACTCACGCCACCCAGAACACCTCAGCGTAATGGTGTGTCCGAACGTCGTAATCGTACTTTACTGGATATGGTGATTTACCGCTATCGTTTTGGGGATACGCTCTAGAGACGGCCGCATTCACATTAAAGAGGGCACCATCAAAATCCGTTGAGACGACGCCGTATGAACTGTGGTTTGGCAAGAAACCAAAGTTGTCGTTTCTGAAAGTTTGGGGCTGCGATGCTTATGTGAAAAAGCTTCAGCCTGATAAGCTCGAACCCAAATCGGAGAAATGTGTCTTCATAGGATATCCAAAGGAAACTATTGGATACACCTTCTATCACAGATCCGAAGGCAAGACTTTTGTTGCTAAATTCGGAAACTTTCTGGAGAAGGAGTTTCTCTCGAAAGAAGTGAGTGGGAGGAAAGTAGAACTTGACGAGGTAACTGTACTTACTCCCTTATTGGAAAGTAGTACATCACAGAAAACTATTTCTATGACACCTACACCAGTTAGTGAGGAAGCTAATGATAATGATCATGAAACTTCAGAACAAAATACTACTGAACCTCGTAGATCAACCAGAGCAAGATCCGCACCAGAGTGGTACGGTAATCCCGTTCTGGAAGTCATGCTACTAGATCATGATGAACCTACGAACTATGAAGAAGCGATGGTGAGCCCAGATTCCGCAAAATGGCTTGAAGCCATGAAATCTGAGATGGGATCCATGTATGAGAACAAAGTGTGGACTTTGGTTGACTTGCCCGATGATCGGCAAGCAATTGAGAATAAATGGATCTTCAAGAAGAAGATTGACGCTGACGGTAATGTTACTGTCTACAAAGCTCGACTTGTCGCGAAAGGTTTTCGGCAAGTTCAAGGGATTGACTACGACGAGACCTTCTCACCCGTAGCGATGCTTAAGTCTGTCCGAATCATGTTAGCAATTGCCGCATTTTATGATTATGAAATTTGGCAGATGGATGTCAAAACTGCATTCCTAAATGGATTTCTGGAAGAAGAGTTGTATATGATGCAACCAGAAGGTTTTGTCGACCCAAAGGGAGCTAACAAAGTGTGCAAGCTCCAGCGATCCATTTATGGACTGGTGCAAGCCTCTCGGAGTTGGAATAAACTTTTTGATAGTGTGATCAAAGCATTTGGTTTTATACAGACTTTTGGAGAAGCCTGTATTTACAAGAAAGTGAGTGGGAGCTCTGTAGCATTTCTGATATTATATGTGGATGACATATTGTTAATTGGAAATGATATAGAATTTCTGGATGGCATAAAGGGATACTTGAATAAGAGTTTTTCAATGAAAGACCTCGGTGAAGCTGCTTACATATTAGGCATTAAGATCTATAGAGATAGATCAAGACGCTTAATTGGACTTTCACAAACAACATACCTTGACAAAATTTTGAAGAAGTTCAAAATGGATCAAGCAAAGAAAGGATTCTTGCCTGTGTTACAAGGTGTGAAATTGAGTAAGACTCAATGCCCGACCACTGCAGAAGATAGAGAGAATATGAAAGATGTTCCCTATGCATCAGCAATAGGATCTATCATGTATGCAATGCTGTGTACCAGACCTGATGTGTGCCTTGCTATAAGTCTAGCAGGGAGGTACCAAAGTAATCCAGGAGTGGATCACTGGACAGCGGTCAAGAACATCCTGAAATACCTGAAAAGGACTAAGGATATGCTTCTCGTATATGGAGGTGACAAAGAGCTCGTCGTAAATGGTTACGTTGATGCAAGCTTTGACACTGATCCGGACGATTCTAAATCGCAAACCGGATACGTGTTTACATTAAACGGTGGAGCTGTCAGTTGGTGCAGTTCTAAACAAAGCGTCGTAGCGGGATCTACATGTGAAGCGGAGTACATAGCTGCTTCGGAAGCAGCAAATGAAGGAGTCTGGATGAAGGAGTTCATATCCGATCTAGGTGTCATACCTAGTGCATCGGGTCCAATGAAAATCTTTTGTGACAATACTGGTGCAATTGCCTTGGCAAAGGAATCCAGATTTCACAAGAGAACCAAGCACATCAAGAGACGCTTCAATTCCATCCGGGATCTAGTCCAGGTGGGAGACATAGAGATTTGCAAGATACATACGGATCTGAATGTTGCAGACCCATTGACTAAGCCTCTTCCACGAGCAAAACATGATCAGCACCAAGGCTCCATGGGTGTTAGAATCATTACGGTGTAATCTAGATTATTGACTCTAGTGCAAGTGGGAGACTGAAGGAAATATGCCCTAGAGGCAATAATAAAGTTATTATTTATTTCCTTATAATCATGATAAATGTTTATTATTCATGCTAGAATTGTATTAACCGGAAACATAATACATGTGTGAATACATAGACAAACAAAGTGTCACTAGTATGCCTCTACTTGACTAGCTCGTTAATCAAAGATGGTTATGTTTCCTAACCATGAACAATGAGTTGTTATTTGATTAACGAGGTCACATCATTAGTTGAATGATCTGATTGACATGACCCATTCCATTAGCTTAGCACCCGATCGTTTAGTATGTTGCTATTGCTTTCTTCATGACTTATACATGTTCCTATAACTATGAGATTATGCAACTCCCGTTTACCGGAGGAACACTTTGGGTGCTACCAAACGTCACAACGTAACTGGGTGATTATAAAGGAGTACTACAGGTGTCTCCAAAGGTACATGTTGGGTTGGCGTATTTCGAGATTAGGTTTTGTCACTCCGATTGTCGGAGAGGTATCTCTGGGCCCTCTCGGTAATGCACATCACTTAAGCCTTGCAAGCATTGCAACTAAATGAGTTAGTTGCGGGATGATGTATTACAGAACGAGTAAAGAGACTTGCCGGTAACGAGATTGAACTAGGTATTGGAATACCGACGATCGAATCTCGGGCAAGTAACATACCGATGACAAAGGGAACAACGTATGTTGTTATGCGGTCTGACCGATAAAGATCTTCGTAGAATATGTAGGAGCCAATATGGGCATCCAGGTCCCGCTATTGGTTATTGACCGGAGACGTGTCTCGGTCATGTCTACATTGTTCTCGAACCCGTAGGGTCCGCACGCTTAAGGTTACGATGACAGTTATATTATGAGTTTATGCATTTTGATGTACCGAAGGTTGTTCGGAGTCCCGGATGTGATCACGGACATGACGAGGAGTCTCGAAATGGTCGAGACATAAAGATTGATATATTGGAAGCCTATGTTTGGATATCGGAAGTGTTCCGGGTGAAATCGGGATTTTACCGGAGTACCGGGAGGTTACCGGAACCCCCCCCGGGAGCTAAATGGGCCATGATGGGCCTTAGTGGAAAAGAGAAGAGGCAGCCCTACATGGGCTGCGCGCCTCCCCCTTCCCCTAGTCCTATTAGGACTAGGAGAGGTGGCCGGCCCCCTCTCTCTCTTTTCCCCCTCCGCGAATCCTATTCCAACTAGGATTGGGGGGGGGGGAATCCTACTCCCAGAGGGAGTAGGACTCTCCTGGCGCGCCACACCTTGGCCGGCCAGCCTCCCCCCCTCTAGTCCTTTATATACTGAGGCAGAGGCACCCTAGAACACACAAGTTGATCCACGTGATCTATTCCTTAGCCGTGTGCGGTGCCCCCAGCCACCATAGTCCTCGATAATACTGTAGCGGAGTTTAGGCGAAACCCTGCTGCTGTAGTGCATCAAGATCGTCACCACGCTGTCGTGCTGACGGAACTCTTCCCTGGCACTTTTCTGGATCGGAATCCGGGGTTCGTCATCGAGCTGAACGTGTGCTCGAACTCGGAGGTGCCGTAGTTTCGGTGCTTGATCGGTTGGATCGTGAAGACGTACGACTACTTCCTCTATGTTGTGTCAGCGCTTCTGCAGTCGGTCTGTGTTGGGTACGTAGACAACACTCTCCCCTCTCGTTGCTATGCATCACATGATCTTGCGTGTGCGTAGGAATTTTTTTGAAATTACTACGAAACCCAACAAAAATCATCACCATCGTCATCACCAACGCTCCTCTCATCGGGAGAGGGCAATCTCCATCAACATCTTCACCAGCACCATCTCATCTCCAAACCCTAGTTCATCTCTTGCGTCCAATTTTTGTCTCAAAGTCCGAGATTGGTTCTAGTAGGTTGCTAGTAGTGTTGGTTACTCCGTGTAGTTGATGCTAGTTGGTTTAATTGGTGGAAGATCATATGTTCAAATCCTATATGCACATTATTACCCCTCTGATTATGAACATGAATATGCTTTGTGAGTAATTACGTTCGTTCCTGAGGACAAGGGAGAAGTCTTGCTATGAGTAGTCATGTGAATTTGGTATTCGTTTGATATTTTGATAAGATGTATGTTGTCTAGCCTCTAGTGGTGTTATGTGAACGTCGACTACATAACACTTCACCATTATTTGGGCCTAGAGGAAGGCATTGGGAAGTAATAAGTAGATGATGGGTTGCTAGAGTGACAGAAGCTTAAACCCTAGTTTATGCGTTGCTTCGTAAGGGGCTGATTTGGATCCACATGTTTCATGCTATGGTTAGGTTTACCTTAATACTTTTGTTGTAGTTGCGGATGCTTGCAATAGAGGTTAATCATAAGTGGGATACTTGTTCAAGTAAGAACAACACCCAAGCACCGGTCCACCCACATATCAAATTATCAAAGTATCGAACGCGAATCATATGAACGTGATGAAAACTAGCTGGACGATATTCCCATGTGTCCTCGGGAGCGCTTTTCCTATTATAAGAGGTTGTTCCGGCTTGTCCTTTGCTATGAAAAGGATTGGGCCATCTTGCTGCACTTTATTTACTTTTGTTACTTGTTGCTCGTTACAATTTATCCTGTCACAAAACTATCTGTTACCACTTATTTCAGTACTTGCAGAGAATACCTTGCTGGAAACCGCTTATCATTTCCTTCTGCTCCTCGTTGGGTTCGACACTCTTACTTACCGAAAGGACTATGATAGATCCCCTATACTTGTGGGTCATCATATATGGATAGTAGATAAAGGTATTTATAATCTGAAATTATAAAAACAGCAAGGTAACTAATGATAAAAGTGAGCGTAAACGGTATTGCAATGTGTGGAAATAAGGCCTAGGGTTCATACTTTCACTAGTGTAAGTCCTCTCAACAATACTAACATAATTGGATCACATAACTATCCCTCAACATGCAAAAAAGAGTCACTCCAAAGTCGCTAATAGCGGAGAACGAACGAAGAGATTATGGTAGGGTATGAAACCACCTCAAAGTTATTCTTTCCAATCAATCCGTTGGGCTATTCCTATAAGTGTCACAAACAGCCCTAGAGTTCGTACTAGAATAACACCTTAAGACACAAATCAATAAAAACCCTAATGTCACCTAGATACTCCAATGTCACCTCAAGTATCCGTGGGTATGATTATACGATATGCATCACACAATCTCAGATTCATCTATTCAACCAACACAAAGGACCTCAGAGAGTGCCCCAAAGTTCTACCGGAGAATCACGACGAAAACGTGTGCCAACCCCTATGCATAGGTTCATGGGCGGAACCCGCAAGTTGATCACCAAAACATACATCAAGTGAATCATGTGATATCCCATTGTCACCACAGATACGCACGGCAAGACATACATCAAGTGTTCTCAAATCTTTAAAGACTCAATCCGATAAGATTACTTCAAAGGGGAAACTCAATTCATTACAAGAGAGAAGAGGGGGAGGAGAAACATAAGATCCAACTATAATAGCAAAGCTCGCGATACATCAAGATCGTGCCAAATCAAGAACACGAGAGAGAGAAAGAGAGAGAGAGAGAGATCAAACACATAGCTACTGGTACATACCCTCAGCCCCGAGGGAGAACTACTCCCTCCTCGTCATGGAGAGCACCCGGATGATGAAGATGGCCACCGGATAAGGATTGCCCCCTCCGGCAGGGTGCCGAAACGGGTCTAGATTGGCTTTCGGTGGCTACGGAGGCTTCTGGCGGTGAAACTCCCGATCTATTGTGCTCACGGATGTTTTTAGGGTATATGGAGATATATAGGCGGAAGAAGTACGTCAGGAGGGGCACGAGGGGCTCACGAGGGTGGAGGGGTGGGCGCGCCCCCTGCCTCGTGACCTCCTCGCAGATCCCCCGACGTGCACTCCAAGTCTTCTGGGCTTCTTTCCTTCCAAAAATGAGTTCCGTGAAGTTTCAGGTCAATTGGACTCCGTTTGGTTTTCCTTTTCTTCGAAACCCTAAAACAGGGTAAAAACAGAAACTGGCACTGGGCTCTGGGTTAATAGGTTAGTCCCAAAAATGATATAAAAGTTTATAATAAAGCCCATAAACATCCAAAACAGTAGATAATATAGCATGGAGCAATCAAAAATTATAGATACGTTGGAGATGTATCAATACCTTCAACGTCAAATTATACAATGCAGATACATACACCTATTTTGAATGCAAAACTTGGCAAGCACTATGCAAGGCTTATGCATTTGAGCCTGATATGGTTATCACCTTTGATATTCGTCCGGAAGATGATATTGAAGGTAATAGAGACATCTGGGTCGATGTGCAGACGCCTCCAGTTCTACCATTATGTGAGTTTCTCAACCATATTATGTCTTCGATATTGTTTATTCAAAAAGAGTTGACAAGTAATTTATATTGACAGCTTATTTCCAATCAAGCAAACATGTCCGGCGCTTGATAGACAGGACCGTCCACTGTCCCGGGGCTGAACTAAACTGCGAGGAGACAAGTCATTATGTTTCATGGCTTGAGGATCTTGATGCTGTCAAGACAAAAAAAACTCCTGCACTTAGAAATGTTAGTACTCAAAACGTGCGACCAATAGTGTTCGTACTGAACTACGGTCACATATATTTAGGAAAGATGGTAAGATTTCTACTATTTCTCCTCAGTGAATCTTTGCATACATTATTTTTTTAAGCTAAACTTCATTGCTATGTATGTTACTATACGATGTTCTTCAACAGGGACTCCCGATGAATGTTGTGCCTGATTGGATCGAGACTCAAGGTACCATGAATATTGTTAGCTTACGCCCAAGATATCCTACAATGCACTTTAGTGCATTCAGGATTTCTAATAGCGAGCAATGCTTAATAGTAAAATATCGGAGCAAAATTGTTAACGATCGCAGAGAAGTACTAGGGGGCAGCAATCAGAAGCGCAACCCACGATTAGGAGACAGGTTCATCTACATGCTCCAATATGATGAATCAGGAAATCTATACATGTTCTATGCTATTTTACCTGAGAGAGAGCAGCAGGAGTGATTAGCTAGTTCATGCTCTTAGTACTTGTCCTCTCATGTCCGTGTTCTTCGTCCTGAACTTAATCTCAAAGAGTGATTTGCTTTTGTGGTGTTATGAACGCTTATAATATCATTACCATGTTGAACTCAATGATATCTTGGCTTCTGGTACAAATGAATGTTTCTTCTTTAAGCTAGTGTTGGTGGTGATTAGATAGCGGTAATGACTATATGATGATTAAGTAGTGGTAATGAGACGACTATTATATGAAGATTTTTAGCTAGCTATGAAAACTGTTGTTGGTGATGATATATATGATGCAAGAGTTTTTATATTAATATGATGATGATGATGATGATGATGAGTTATTGTATCATTTATGAAAGAAACCGTAGATTAGTTTCAACTGGATGGATTCTAGCTAAGTGATCAAGTATATACCATATCCATATTACCTCGATCACTTAATTAGGTGATCAAGTATATATAATATGGATATGGCATATACTTGATGACTTTGCTAGGATCCACATGCATCCTAGTCAAACTAATTTGCGGTACTTTCACCTAATGATTTAACAACTCATTATAATGTAAAACAATCACTAAATTAAATTGAAAACACAAAATTAAAGTAAAAAATAAAAAATAAAACCAAAACACAACTAAACATTTAGTACTGGTTGGTGTTATACCGGTTGGTGTTACCAACCGGTACTAATGTCCTACGCGCCCCCGGAGCTGGCTTGTGCCACGTGGTTGCCCTTTAGCACCGGTTCGTGCTGAACCGGTACTAAAAGGGGGGCCTTTAGTGCCCACACTTTAGTGCCGGTTGCCGAATCGGCACTAAAGGGCCTTATGAACCGGTGCTATTGCCCGGTTTTGCACTAGTGAACCAAACGCTACATCGATTCACTAGCCTGGCCAGGCAGAGAAATCCCACCATCTCGCATCCACACCAGGCACCATCCGGCTTCCTAGATGGGGGTGGGCACGAGGGCCAGGGCGGGAACCAAACTGGCTCTAAAGCCTTGGGGTCCTTGCCCACCCCCATCGTTGGAGGGACAAATGAAAGAAGAGGGGGCCTCCAGTCTCTTGCAAGGGTGGAGGGTAGATCGCCGCCACCCGTGGCCGCCTAGGTCACGAGAGGGAAGTGAAAGAAAACTTTTGGTCCCTCAATAGTACCAAAACCATATACATCATTTTCGGATTTTTTTTATAAAGGGGACCCAAAAACATAATTGTGAATTCAGATTCATTAGGAGGATTTGAACCTAGACAGTGGAATTATACACCCTCTTCCCCCACTAAGTGAGGTAGGCTATCTACCCGGAAAAAAAGAGTTCTTAAAACCCTCAAGATTTAGTCTTCTTACTTGCAAAAAGGATCACGAGACAAGTGAGGTAAATAAAAAACTAACACTGGAAAAAAATAAACTAGCTAAAAGAAAACAGGCGGAAACCAGTTTTTTTGGCAAAGCTTAAAAAAAACATGGGAAAACCGCCAACGTAGAAGTTTACGGAACGCAAAGAAACCGAGAAAAGAAAATGAGGAAAATAGAGGGGGTGAGAGGAGGATAGAAAAATAACTAATAACTAGGTGAAATCACGAGTATCCATGGTTAATTTTCTTGAATACGTACGTTTTATTATTGTGTTCCATGGTTTTCTTGAATTTTGCCGCCAAGATCCAAAATTTCTAGAGTATTACAGTTGTTGTGCATTTGACATTCCTGTGATCTTGAGTAATTTTACTACAGTAGAATATTTATGTAACTGCTTAAATTCAAAAGGTATGACAGTTTTTTTTTTGAGGAAAACATAAATAAAAGGTAGTATGACAGTTGAGATGTGGTTGGAGACAAAGTAGGCCTTGGAAAGGTACGAGGGATATACTTCAAGCTTGGAAGCCCATAAGATAGGCCCATAACCACCACACTGGTGCTCGGTTGAATGATTGGAAACGAAATGCCTCCCTCGCCTGGCAGCACTATGAAAATGCAACCCCCCTTCAAAAAAAAGAAAAGAAAATGCAACCCGGCCACCGTGCAGGTCAGGTCAGGTCTCTGACTCCAAGTATCACCCACCATGAACTCAACCTGTTGGACGGAACGGAATGCCTCCGCCATTTCGCCAAGTAGGGCACATCTCCTAATAATTAATTAAGTCCAGTATTATGACACCAGACTTTCCCCAGTCCGTGGGCAGTTTGGCGCTAAAGTTAGTACAAAGTTGGATCATTTATTTTAAAACGGAGGGAGTAGTTATTTAGTTGAATTCTACTGAATCAGATCTTAACTTCCATTCCACCTATTGATTTGGAATGTTAATTGTGCTTGCTTCTCTAAGCAGTAAGCACTAAACCAAACGTCTGGCTTAATGAACAAAGGATAAATAAAAACATATATAGCCTGGTATGTCAGTATCTCTGATCCATGCCAAGTCACTAGAGTGAAAAAAGCACGATGAAGCATTTCAGTATACTTCACTGATTGTTAGTAAAAAAAACACATGATGCCTTTGATCAGCCTGTACTAAGGTGAAGAGACGATGAAACATTTCAGCACTATATTATGAGACCAAGAGGTAGGGGAAGATTGATCCATCATGCATTGCATTGTCAGGCAAAAAAAAATATTATGCCTTTGATCACCTACTATATATCATACGGTTCGCATATGGTAACATGCACCGCAAAATCGCGGATTGGTTGGCACCGGCTCTGTCTGTCATCATCTTCATTCTTCTTGATCTTCGCTTTCGAGCATCTGTCACCTCTTCTACTTAACTGTCATCTTGGAGCATCGGTCAGATAGTAACTCCTTCACTTTCTGAGCTATCAGAACAATGTAGCCTCTTCAGAAAGAACACATACTCTGCTCCTGACATCACTTTTGTGGGTGCTCCAAGATGCTGCTGCCTCTGGCTTAACATCATCTGCACCCATTTCTAAAGATTCTCCTTCCTTCATCACGCCGTCTTCATCGAGTCAGAGCCATCAGCTGTAGGTGTCTTTGATTCTCCTTCCTTCATGAAACCGTCATAATCAGAGCCATCAAAGAAATATCATGGTTTTATTTCATGATGGCCTAACTTAAAGGACAGACCCAGTGCTAGAATTAATTAGCACGGCCAAACTATTAATGCAAAGAGAAGGCAGTGTCTTCCTAAAAGAATGTCACACTATCATGGCCTTGCAGAGAGCAAAATAGCATATGCTTGAAATCTGGATCAACTAAAGTGCAATACGGATTGACAGAAAACATTGTAAATTAGTAACACGGAGATCCTAAAACAGGTTGGGCATTCATGTGGTGTGCTAATTAAGAAGATTAACAAAGGATGGCATGTTTAATTTCGCATAAAGGTTGTTGCCCTGATTTTCTGAAAATCTGACACATACCTATTTGTATAATTTCTGGGAAAGCGGTTGCTTTGAATCTGCTGGCGCTTTTCTTCTCTATCATGTTCATCCTTTGGATCAAGAGCAGCATGGACTCTCTGTTTGTGCCCAGAAAAAGTAGGTGGAGATGTTTTGGTTGGGTACATGTTATCCCCTGGTATAGGTCTCATTCGTCCAGGTTGGTTGGAACTTGTGCGTGCAAAGTGCAAACACACCTGGCTGCATTCACCATGATGATTTCATCCTAATTTAGAAGAGATATTTACGGATTAACAACAACAACAACAACAACAACAACAACAACAACAACAACAACAACAACAACAAGAGGTGCATGTCATGCTACTATATACTACCTCTCGGTATTTTTTTCGTTGTCGAGCGAATGGGAGATAACTTGGGATTGTATCTCTGAAAAAGTTGGGCCTCCCAATCATCATCAACAACTACAAAAAGGGCACACTAGACTTAAAAAGGGCACCCACGGCCCGGCGCTCCGGTGCGGGGGGGGGGGGGGGTATGCCAGCGGCGGGTTATTGCCGCCCTCGAGGTACTCCAGCACCTCGTGCAGTGTGCGGCCGGGGACGCCCCACCAGACGTGGCGCCCGTCGCTGTTCTTGACGCCGCCCCGTTCATGGACGCCAGCGGTTGTGCCTGCCGCCGCTGGAAGTAGTCCGCCCACGCCGCGTGGTTGTCGGCGGCGTACTGGGGAGGGCGCGCTACTCCTCCACTAGGGATGACCGCACGCGGTCGACCTCGGCGGCGAAGACTCCAGGGCACACGTCGACGTCGGGCACCGGAGGGGGGGGGCACCACCATTGCTGAGCCTCCACCCCCGTCAGCCCGGCGCGCATGTCCGGCGGCGCTGGGATGTTGGCCTCGAACAGGAGCCACACCTCCCACTCCTAGAGCGAGCGGCGACCGAAGCCGTTGGCCGTCACGGCGTCGCCGGAGAAGCGTTCGGCCATCGCTGGAGAGGGAAGGGAAGGGGAGGACGGGTGAGATAGCAGAGCTCGGCGGCGCGGACGGGAGAGAGCAGAGACTCGGCGGCGACTGCTTTGGGCTCGGACTGGTGTGGCCAGCGGCGGGTTTTATATCCCGCCGTGTGTACGCGTGGCGGGAGGGGAGGCGTCGCCGCGCCGCCCAGCCTTGCCATTGATTCCCCGCGGGAAGCCGAGGTACTCTGGGGGAAGACGAGGCGTCGTCTCGCTGACACGGCTGGCCCGCGCCTCTTTCGCGCCAAAGCCGCTCGCCCCGGCGCCCCCAACGCGCCGGGTTCGGCCTGGGTACGCCGGCGCCAGTTTCGGCCTAAACCGACGAAAAACGGGCTTCTGGGGACGTCACTGGGCCGATTTTTGGGCCCCGACGCGGCAAAAACACCTGGGGAGGGCCTGTTGGGATGCGGCTGGAGATGCTCTTAGTTGTGGTTCCCTAATTAAGCACGGAACTCCCTTTCTCGCTTGCACGAAACTAAATGCCTGGCTCTGGCTTGCAGGTAATGATCAAAGGGGAGAGAAAAACATATCTTGGCATATCAGTATCTCTCATGATTCACTAGAGCGAAAAAAGCGCGATGAAGCATTTCAGCATGCTTCATCACTGATGGTTAGTAAAAAAAAAACATATGTCTTCTACACCCTGTTTGATTCAGCATTTTAGTACAGGCTTAGAATTTGAACATTTTACAATGGTTATCCATGGCTTAGAATTTGAACTACCAAAAGAGGACTGCTGGTAGCTTTGCAGTTACCAAGCACATGCTGTGACACCTAGTTGAGATATGCCGACTAGAGGCCCTCGGTGTCATAATACCCATTCTCTTGCAGATAGTCTTGCATATCAACGGGAAACATGGTGCTACCATGTATACTCTCATCATTAAATTTAAACGAGGCTGTATAGTCCGGTGTGTATACATGTGAACTGTTGTAATCCTGAGAATATTGCATGGAAGTGCAGGAGGTCATGGCGTCATTTCCGAAGTAGCTCTCTCTTTCAATCTTTACTGAATGTCCTGGGTGTGGCATCCTAGCTTCCCCTTTCTCATAAGCCATAACCTTTGCCTTCATACTGTCTTCTTCAGGGCTTGATACGGAACAAGTATTTGTGTACCCTTGTACTGGTTCCTGAGCTTTGAGCGACTCCAACTGTGCTTGCAGATTTACAACCTAAGAGAAGATTGCTAATATATTATCACTGTCCATGCAATTAGCAGTTTACCAAATGAAAATTCAGAACTCAATAGAATTGTTGTTCAAGTCGGTGTGACTAATGCATAACTCACTAACCTGCTGCTGCAGAGCAAATATGTGCGCGACGCAACCATATACCGGATCATGTTGCCTGGCCTGTGCCTCGTAGGAGATGGTGACCGCAGCCTCACGGCGGTCGGTCGCCGGGAGGCTCGTGAGGAGCTTCGAGGCGTTGCTTGCACCAAAGACCTTATGGATGGCGGCAAAATGTGCAGCCCCTTGCTCGTGGCACAAGTGTGGAGCCAAGACACACCCATTGACGCACCTCCTCCCAAGGAACTTGCATGCGCCGCATGGAGAGGAAAACCCTGTCATTGCTCCTGCTACCTGATCGATGCTGGTAGTGTACTCTTGTTCCTTGCAGCCTGTGGAGTGAATCATCAATCCTTCCCATTTATAAAGGCTACTCTAGCACTAGCAGTGGGGTACATGCTAGGGTTAGCTTGGTTTGATGAATAATTAATCAGGCACGGTCTCCCTAATGGCCTGCCAATTTGATTATCCATTATCCAAAAGCCTGGTTCCCAGTTCTATACCAATTTGACATTCCTTTTAGAAAGGGACTAAAGTGACAAAGGAGGTAACAATAGCCCCAACCCATTTGTTTGCTTGAGGGATCTTATTTTACTACTGGTTGTTGGATGAGTTTATGATGAGTTGTTCAATTTTTTCCTTTCTTTTCAACATGTCCGACAAACTTAGTACCACCCTTACAGGGAACAAAATGTCATAACTTCAGGAATCAATCAATGAATTAAAAAGGCAGTGAGCAAAAGGTTGAGCTTCGGGAAAGCTGGTAGAATGAACCAAAGAAAAATAGGGTAACTGTTGTTCAACAATATATGTACTCATTCTCAAGCCCATGTCAAGTAGCTCACCATGTAATGTTGTGATTAACTTCACTTAATCCTATGTGTCAAATCTCTGATGATGCGCATACTACTCTGTTTAAGAACCTACTGCCTAGCACCTATATATACCACTATTAGCCGTATGCCCTTCTAGCTATGCTTTTCCTCTGTTTTTCTGCTTGATAATTTAGTAATTGTAATGGAGGCCATTTAGCTAGGGGGTTGTCTGAGTCTTGATTAGTTGATTTCATCATTTTTGTGTATATCAAGCGTGTGCCTTTCCTTCTTAGTCATTATTGACCTTGTACTATTTCGTTTTTTGCATTATGCAAGTTTCATTATTTTTGGCTAACCACAGTTGATCACCCCGAGTGCATCTTTGCTTCTAAAAAGAATTAGTTAATGGAGAGTTAATATTCTGCACTTAGTCATCTTCCCAGGAGAAGAGAACATTATGTATGTATCTTTGCTTGTGCACTTAGTCATCTATGTTCCCAGGCTGTTATGCATACTTGTTTGTCGCGTAACCACCATTATTAGTGGTGCTTTGCTCGACACATAGAAGACATATGCAGCTGTGTTCAGTTTATTTCAAAAATTATTAGTATTGTACTTAAAAAGTAAAATTAGCATATAAGCACAAATTAAAGGTGTTGCTTTCCAGAGTATATATATAGAAAGTTAAAGCCCAGTCTGACATCCTACAAAGTAGCTAGAGCTAATTTCTTGTTAATGGAAAATATTTGTTGTTAATTTAATTTCTTTTGAGACGAAAAGATTATTAATTAATTTATAATTTTGGGCTCCCAGTGGAATGGGCCGCCATAATTGACACAGAACAGGGCTGTTAGTTGAGTCAGGTGCGGCTGAGATGAGATGGGCCGCTATTTATTGGTAGGTGCGTGCTCGAGCCACCTACCAATTAGAGCCCAGGCCCATTAGAGCCTGAAAACCCTAAACCCTCCCCTTTTTATCTCCCCCATCCAGCCGCCGTTTTCCCCATCTTCTTCCTCCTCCTCCTCCTCACAACTCAACTAGCATCACCACTGCTGGGGATTTTCTTCCTCCTCCTCCTCCTGACAACTCAACTAGCATCACCACTGCTGGAAATCAAGAAAGGTAGGATTTTTCTTCTTATCTCGACTAGATTTCTCTCTATCCTCACAGCTGTGTTTGTTTCTTGTGACTCGATTTGGTTTTGGTTTTGGTTTCCTTGTCTCTGCACATATCGAAGGCTTTCTAGGCGTCATTATCCATAGGCCTCCTGAGCTCAATGTTTGTGCCAAATCAAATCTTACAATCTTCATGATCCTCGCCCTGTGACCTCCAGCAGTGCTACCCTGGAGGCCACGCAAGGACCATGACCACATTCCCCAATTTGTTTTCTTGAATTGTTGATTCGTTTTAACTCCAATACCTTGGAGGCAAATCTTAGATTCCCCAATTTGATTCCCCAGCAGAAAGAGTAGCCATGGCGGCCAAGAACCCCAAGGTCTTCTTCGACATCCTCATCGGCCAGGCCAAGGCGGGCCGGGTCATCATGGAGCTCTACGCCGACAAGGTGCCCAAGACGGCGGCCAACTTCCGGCAGCTCTGCACGGGCGAGAAGGGCCTGGGCAAGAGCGGCAAGCCGCTCCACTACAAGGGGTCGGCCTTCCACCGCATCATCCCGGGCTCCATGTGCCAGGGCGGCGACTTCACCCGCGGCAACGGCACCGGCGGCGAGTCGGTCTACGGCCAAAAGTTCGCCGACGAGAACTTCCTGCTCCGCCACACGGGCCCCGGGGTCCTCTCCATGGCCAACGCCGGGCCCGGCACCAACGGCTCCCAGTTCTTCATCTGCACCGCCAAGACGCCGTGGCTCGACGGCAAGCACGTCGTGTTCGGGCAGGTTGTCGATGGATACCGCGTCGTGGAGAAGATGGAGGCCGTCGGCTCGTCCGGTGGCGCCACCGCCGAGCCCGTCGTCATCGAGGACTGCGGCCAGCTCCCCGACGGCGAGTAACCAGTGCCTGGCTGATCTGATGATTCATTCAGCTTGTTTTTTTACTTACTACTGAAGCTGAGACAGTTGATATGGATCCGATGGACTACTAGTTTGTTTAGGCGTGTGTAATGACTGAATGAATGAATAAATTTACAGATTCAGTTTCATCAATCTCTAAAGTTTTAGTGAGAGATTCTTTCTCTTGTTATGCCTAACCTGCAAGATTTCACTATCCATGCTTAGTCTAGCTGCTTGAAGATGAGAAGAATAGACTAGAGATGGTCCCATCTTTTCTCTGGTTGAAAAATATGTTGACATGTTGACATGTTGAGTGGTTCAACATGTTGAAAAATATAGGAATCAGCAGCAGGATTACAAATTATGTTGACATGTTGAGTGGTTCAGGCATGAATTCAGTTCACATTGACATGATCCAACATAAGATTAACTGGTTCTGATTCAACAGACTACTAAGACTAGAAGACCATGGTATGAAGATTCTACTAGGAAATAGAATTAAAAATTATAAATGTCTGAATCTTGTTCAGGCTTGTTCATCGTTTGCCTGAGAGAAACTCTGTGGAACCAGCATCCCTGTTTCTATGCACGCCCCGCCCCAAGGATGTAGATTGAATTGCCAAGTGATGCCATTGGATGACAAAAGGCTTGACACATTGATTATGCAGTAGCATAAGTTCTTTTATCATCGATTCTATGATAGTTTCAATCATACGCTAGAGCTACTATGATTGTTTCATTCATATGCTCGAGCTAGCTAAATCTGAATATATTTCTTTCTGCTGTTGCTGTTTAATTTCGCCTGGCAGGTTCAGTCGGAGGATGAAGATGAAGCGGGCGACTATGAAGAGGTGTTGTAGTGGAGGCCAGATGCAAGGATATGTATGTCCCTCTGTTGCTGCTTATTCTCTTTTATCTATTCTTCTGAACTTCTTTTGGTATCAGAAGTCCATAACGTTGTTGTTATCATGTCCATGGTGAATTGTGTTTTTTGGAGTATTTTCTTTCACAAGATTTGTGATTTTAGTTGGTCATAAGGACCAAAAAGGATAGGAATAGGGCATTATGAACCTGAATTGTCCATGAGAGACCTTAGCGACCAAGTGATGCTCTTACATAGTATGCAGTTAGAATCCAGAAAATGTATTGAACAATCCATGGTCCCATGTTCGGCATTTCTTGGATAATGAACCAACAGTTCTGAATTCTGAAGCTGCATTATTATTGTTCAGCTAGACTAAACAAAAAACATTCAGCTGTTAATTAATTATAAGCACAGCAAAGTTCTTATTTTACATTTAAGCAGCCTCAGTTTCATAATCTTGACGGTTGGTTACAGTTTAGAGTTTACATCCAAATCTGGACAGGTGCTAGACGGAGGAAACAGCAGCAGCAGCATCACAGTAGAACAAGTGATGATGCCCAGTGTGCTCCAAATGCACAATTTTTTTTTAACAACAGATTAGCTGATGTCCGCCAGATATGCGAAGATTCTAATATTGTCGGCGGGCAGGAGGTCGCACAAAGAGCAAGCTGGTCCATCACCGTTTGGACGTGAGTGAGTTTGCTCTCGGCGACGACAGAGGCGCGGGGACGGAGGTAGAGCCCGGCCTCCGCAACAGCGGCGATAGTGTAGGGGGACAAGCAGTAATTGGGACACCAAGTTGACAAGCAGTAACATCAGCTGGCTAGTTGCTCTGTGTTTTGTCTCTGTTTGTGTGTTCGTTTCAGTTTTGCACATACTAGTGAAGCTGCTGCTGTTTATGTTGGTTTAGGATTCCATTTGGTATCGAATATGATGATATGAAGTGAAGGTGTCCCTGACCTGATCATGTACGTACTTCACTTGTGGGTTGTCATGTTGTTTTTGTGCAAATTATATAGTCAAATGAATGAAGTTTCATTTAGGTAGCTGTTGCTCTCAATTTCTCTTGATTATTATTGTTTGGAAGGAATAGGTTTCAGGTTATCAAACTGAATGCACATGCCCTGTAAGCAAGACTGTCAAGAACATGTGGATTGAATTGATCTAGACTTCCCAGTCTGTTTAGCTGTGTGCCCGGCCGTGTAATAACTCAAGAAATAAATCTAGACATCCAATTCCAATCTCACCAGTTACAGAGATTCTAGCCTGTCATGGCTAACCTGCAAGATTTATCCATGCTCTAGCTGCTTGGAGATCGTCCAGTCTTTTTTTCTTTTTGATTGAAAAAGAAACCAGCATCAACACAGATTTTGATGAAAATGGCGAGTCGTTCAAACATCAATTGAGTAAATATTAATCTGTCACCTCCTTTTAGTTCTAGTTTATGTTTTTTTTTTTTGGGTTGAATAGTAGAATCATGCAAATTTGTTCTTGCAACAAACAACGCCATGGTTTCTCTTTTAGGTAACAAAAAAGTATTTGCAGAATCACACAAAATAGTGAATATAATCACGCTCTATTGCACGATACATAACGAGGAGATTAACCTTTTATGATTCAACAGACCAAGGCTACGACGAACATTCTAAGCAAATAGAAACGACATTAGATCAACTTTGTCAAAATCTTTATTCCTCGTCATCACCTTTTGCTTGAGAGAAACGTTGGGTGATCCATTCAAGAAGGTGGGCACGATCCTCCCAAGGCATGTAAGCTTGGCTTAAGAGGAGTAACACGGACAAGGCTTTCCGTGTACGAAACTAGGTCGAACCAGCATTTCTTTCTCCATGCATGGCCCAAGGTGACTTCTCTGTTGGGCCCGAGAAACTTTAGGTCGTCTATATCAAATATGTCTTCGAAGGCGCCGTGAGCTTGCAAGTAGAAACGGTATTCTTGACGATTAAACGCTAAAAGAACCCCGGTAGCATAGGCCACTGGATGACAAAGGCTCGAGACATTGATCGTGTAGTATAAGCTCCATCTCGGATCCAGGACATCTCTTGTCATACAGACCACTACACGCTGCAGGCACTCAACCAAGAAAGTGGCGCATAGTTCCCCGTCAAGCTCATGGAGGATAATATCTTTGTCTTGTACTTGAGGGTACAAGGTGTCAAGCAACGGAGTGAAACCAAATGTTTCGTGTTGAAGGCTGAAACGGAGTAGTGCCCGTGGGGGGCATGGATGGTTGGCCTTATCGATGAAGTAGAATAGGTAATCCTTGCAGTGTGTGGCGGTTTGTGGACACGAGATGAGGGCAGGAGGGTCCACCAAGGTCTCCCTCCACTCGTCTCGGCCACTGTTAATTGTGAAGACCTCCATCCCCATGACGACGTGGTCCTTGTCACAACAACCACGGTAGAAAGAGCGTGCAACCTTGTATCTGTAGGTGGAAGGATCGAGGCCGAAACCAATTGGAAGGCCATTAAGGTACTCCTTGTTGTTGCGGTGGCTCTTGGGCAGCACAATGGCATCTCTTGTGGCCGGGTTTAAGACGTAGAGACTAGTGTTGGTGGGGAGCAACACCAAGCCGTCACAATGGGCCATTCGGAGAGCGACCTTGAATTCGTTAATCGGGAAGTGCCTTTCGTAAAGGAGCATCGCAGTTGAACCGGCACTCGCAGTATAACTCCGCATCCTCCTACCGAACGATGATCTTTGTTGTTGTTCCTGTTGTTCTTGTAACGGCAAAGACCAGTGGTAGAAGGGTTGTTGTTCATGTTGTTCTTGTCGTAACGGCAAAAACCAGTGGTAGAAGCGGACGTTGATAGAGACGTTGGGGGTTTGGTGATAAATATGCGGGGCGATGAGGAAGGAAGAAGGGCCGCGGCGCTGTCGGTGTTGTTGGGAGCAGTGGAGGTGGGCGTGGACAAAGAGAGGGTCGGAGATGATGGCGTGCCAGGCCTTGCTCACGAGCTTGAACCTCGCGAGGGATTTCACCGGCAGCCGGATCAGGATCTCCCACACCACCTCCTCCAGCAACAACTCAGGCGGGATGATGGTAATCTGCGGCGGCGGCAGGCTGTCCCTCTTTCTCTTGCTGCTGTTCTCACAATTCCCATTGTCATTGACGAGCAATTTCCCATGGGGCCTCCCTCCCCTCCCTGCTACTACCAGTACAAGTTTGTTTGGGTTGGGATGTTTTCTTCCCGGACATGTACACGTACGATCTGGCACGTATATGGATCGGACACGACCCCATCTTCCGTTGTAAAATCCAAGGAAAACCAAAGTATATACAGGGAGTTGTAGACACGATATCTTCTTACCGAATTTCAAGAGTATACAGCGTGCCTACATATCTCTTACATGCATCTTTTTTTTTCTTGCAAAATTGTCAAACTGGTATTCGTAAAAATAATAATTGAAACTGGCAGATGTGGTCTGATTTTTTTTAATAAGTTACGATAACAAACAAATTCTAGAATGTTTACAAGCTGTTCCTCTCTAATAAACCCTGGGGAGGAGACCTCCGGGCTCCCCGCGCCGCCATCTCTCCTCTGCTGGTAGGTCGTCGTCCCTTTCTCCCCCGTCGGCTCTGCTGGTGTGGTAGTGTCGGGAAGCTCTGATCTAACGGATGGTGATGTAGCTTTGCCCGCTTGGGGCTCTTAGGTAGGTTTTCGTTGTTCGTCGCTCCAGGCCTTCCGGCGGGGTGACCGGGGCGCACAATAGTTTTTTGCGGCCATCCGCTTTTCAAGTTTCAATACAACATACAGCAACCCAAAATAATCAAGTTGTCTATGACAGTATCAATACAGCAACCAAAATGCTTGTCTCTCTTTCTCTCTCACACACACTACCTGTAAGAGTTTCTCGTTCAACCAAAAGTTGCTTGTCTCACGGCAAGCATGTCGTCTTCAGCCAGGTCGTCGACGGATACGGCGTCGTGCAGAAGATGGAGGCCGTTGGATGCTGCCGCAGCGCCGTCGAGGACTGCGGCCAGGTCCAGTGCTGATTCAAATTTTCTTTATTTCTTTTTATTACTAGCTTCTTTGTTTAGGTGCGCGTGTACATGTAATGACTGAACCAATAATTCTACAGATCCAATTCCAGGTACACGTTACCATGTGTTTGAGTTTCAGAGATTCTCTCTCTGCTTAGGAGGAGTAACAGGAACAAGCCTTTCCGTGTAGGAAACTAGGTCGAACCACCATTTCTTTTTTTGCCATGCATGGCCCAAGGTGTCTTCTCCATTGGGCCCAAGAAACTTTAGGTCATCCATATCAAAAATGACATCTTCTTTGAAGGCGCCATGAGCTTTCAAGTAGTAACGGCACGATAGATGATCATATGCTAAAAGAACCCTTGTAGTGTAGGCCATTGGCAAACAATGGCTTGAGACATTGATTTTGTAGTACAAGCTCCATACGGATCCAGGACATCTCTTGTCATGCAGATCGCTACGTGTTGCAAGCACTTGGCGAAGAAAGTGGCGCATAGTCCTCCGTCAAGCTCATGGAGGATTATATCTTCGTCTTTTACTTGAGGATACAAGGTGTCAAGCAACGGAGTGAAACCAAATATTTCATGTTGAAGGTCGAAGTGGAGTAGTGCTCGCGGGGGGGGGGGGGGGGGGCATGGATGGCTGACATTGTCGATGAAGTAGAATAGGTACCCCTTGCAACATGTGGCGGTCTGTGGACACGAGATGAGGGCGGGGAGATCCACCAAGGTCTCCCTCCACTCGTCCTGGCCGGCACCGTTAATTGTGAAGACCTCCATCCCCATGGTAACGTGGCCGTTGTCGTCACAACCGCGTTAGAAAGAGCGTGCAACCTTGTATCTTTCGATGGAAGGATCAAGGCTGAAACCAACCGGAAGGCAATTTATGTACTCCATCATGTTGCGGTGGCTCTCGGGCAGCACAATGGCATCTCTTGTGGCCGGGTTGAAGACATACACAATGGTGTTGGTGGGGAGCAACACCAAGCCGTCGCAGTGGGCCATTCGGGAAACGACCTCAAACTCGCCTGCCGGGATGTGACTTTCGTAAAGGAGTGTTGCAGTTGAACTTGCACTGCCAGTACTACTATCACTCCTGATCCTCCTACCAAGTAAGGATCTTCGTTGTTCCTATTGCTGCTGCTGCAGCAATGGTAAAGACCAGCTATACAGGCAGATGTTGGTGGAGAGGTCTTGGTAAGGATCCTCCGGTCCGACATAAATATGCGGGGCGATGAGGAAGGAAGAAGGTTCGCGGCGCTGTCGGTGTTGGGAGCGGAGCAGCGGAGGTGGGCGCGGACGAAAAGAGGGTCGGAGATGATGGCGTGCCAGGCCTTGCTCACGAGTTTGAACCTCGTGAGGGATTTGACGGGTAGACGGATCAAGATCTCCCACACCACCTCCTCAAGCAACAACTCAGGGGGGAAGACGACGATAGTCGGCGGCGGCGGCGGCGGCAGACTGTCCCTCTTTCTCTTTCTGCTCCCGCAGTTGCCCATCGATGAGCAATATGGATTAATGTGTAGTCTATGCAATGCACACGCGATGGAAGAATTGCAATGAGCACCTACGATCCGTGTTAGTTTTTTTTTTTTAGGTATACGATCCGTGTTAGTTAGCTATAACAATAACTAGTACTAGTAGTAGTTTGTTTGGGTTGGGATCTTTTCTTCCATAACACGTACGGCCTCCTACTTTCGTTGTAAAATCCAAGGAAACCCAAAGTGTACAGGGCACTTATAGATACGATATATTTTTACCGAATTTCACATGTGTACAACGTGCCAACATATCTCCTACGTGTGCGTGGATTTTATTTTCCGCAATACGGAGTATTTTGAAACTGGTAGATATGATATGATTTTCCTTTCTACCAAGTTACGACACAAAACAATTTTTATTGTTCCGCTCTAAACCCTAGAGAGGCGATCTCCGCCTGTGCTGCATTGCGGTCTCTCCTCCACCGGTAGGTCGTCATTTCATTTTACCTCCGCCGGCTCTGCTAGCGTGGGAGTGGCGATGACGGTGGGTACACATCAATCAATCAATCAATTCCAAATTGCACAACCCTTGTGCTCCGGCGCCGGCCCAGTGCGGTACTGCCGCGGTGGTAGGGCGGTACTACCGCTCTCGAGCGGTACTACCGCACCTACTACCGCTGCAAGTGCCGCTCAACCCGACACGAGATGCGCCCCCCTCGAGTCGAGGCGGTAGTGGTCCGGTACCGCACCGGTACTGCCGCTGAGGACCCTCAAGCGGTACTACCGTTGGGCACCGCGGTACTACCGCTGAGGCCAAAGACTGCCCAAACAACAAGGAAACAAACCTCCAACGACGCGGGAAGGCCCAGAGGGTGTGAAACGGAAGTGTACGTGATGATTCCACCCTAGCCTTATCAAAGCGGACCCCCTCTTGATAGTACGGTGACTCCTACGAAACTAGTCCACCAACAAGAAACGAAAGAGCTACACCGCCTTGAAAAACACTCCGAGGGGAAAGAAATCGTCTCGAGCCAAAGGATGAATCTCTGAAATGCTCAAAGCACACGGTTAGTCCGCAAACATGTTGTCATCAATCACCAAAACTACATCGAGAGAGATATGCCTTAACACTGGTGCTTTGAAGCATATGAAAATCTTGGAGGATGGCATTTATATATTATTAAAAAAAATAGTACGAAAAGTATAAACACATATAATCATGGATTTATTGGACACAAAGTGTGGAATGGACAATATAACATAGAAAAAAGAATACAACAAGTCCTAATCGCACTTGTAATGTAAATGTATGAAGGCTTAATGCGAGTTTCTAAGGAAATAAAAGCAACATTAGGTCAACTTTGTCTAAATCTTCATGGTGCTTCATCTTTCACCCAAGAGAAATGTTAGATGATCCATTGAAGAAGGTGGACATGCTTCTCCTTAGACATTAAAGCTCATCTTAGGAGGGCTAATTGGAACAAGGCTCTCTGTGTAAGAAACACGGTCGAAGCAGTATAGATTTTTCCATGCATGCCCCAAGATGTCTTCTTCATTGGGCCCAAGGAACCTTAGGCCATTAATATCAAATATGTCGTCTTCTTTGAAGGTGTTGTTAGATTGCAAGTGGTAACGGTAAATACAACCATTATGAACTAAAAGAACCCCGGTACCACTGCCAAGTGACGCCATTGGATAACAAAAAAAAGGGCAGCCCGGTGCATGTAGCTCCCGCTTCCGCAGGCTCCGGGGAAGGGTCCGACCACTTACGCCATTGGATAACAAAGGCTCGAGAAATTGATTGTGTAGTACAAGCTCCTTCTAGGATCCATGAAATCTCTTGTCATCCATACCAATACACGTTGCAAGCACTCGGAGAAGAAAGTGGCGCATAGTTCTCCGTCAAGCTCATGGAGGATAATATCTTTGTCTTTGACTTGAGGGTACACCGTGTCAAGCAATGGAGTGAAACCAAATGTTTCATGCTGAAGGCTGAAATGGAGTAACGCCTGCGGAAGGCATGGATGGTTGACCTTATCGATGAAGTAGAATAGATACCCCTTGCACTGTACGGTGGTCTGCTGATATGCGATGAGGGCAGGGGGATCCTCCGAGGTCTCCTTCCACCCATCATCTTGGTCTCGGCCGCTACTAATTGTGAAGACCTCCATCCCCATGGTGACATGGCCGTAATCATCGCAATGACGGTAGAAAGAGCGTGCAACCTTGTATTTGCCGGTAGAAGGATCAAGACCAAGGCCAACGGGAAGGCAGGTGGGATATTGGATCACGTTGCGTCGGTCTTTTATGGCGGGGTTGAAGACGTAGACATTGGTGTCGCTGGGGAGCAACACCAAGCTGTCGCAGTGCGCCATTGGGGCCCCGAGTGTGAACTCGCCGGGCGGGAAGTGCCTTTGGTAAAGGAGCGTTGCACTTTCTCTACTAGCAGTACTCCTCGTCCTCCTCCTACATGAGGGCCTTTGCAGTTGTTGTTGTAATGGTAAAGACCAGTGGTAGAAGCGGATGTCGGTGGAGATGGGAGTGTAAGGTACGTCCGATTGGAGAAAAACACGTGGGGCAATGAGGAAGGAAGAAGGGACGCGACATTGTGTGTGTTTGGAGCAGTGGAGGTGGGCGCGGACCAAGAGAGGGGCGGAGATGATGGCGTGACAGGCCTTGCTCACCAGCTTGAACCTCGTGAGTGATTTCACGGGTAGACGGATCAAGATCTCCCACACCATCTCCTCCAGCAACAACTCGGGGGGAAAGATAATAGCCTTGTTTCTCTTTCTGCCCTCGCCATTGACAGCTGTGGCCGTCTTCTTCTTGTTGTTGGTGCCCATGCCCATGGAGGAGCAGGAAACTGAAGTGAAGATTGCCAACATCACCTGCCTGTAATAACAATCCATGGCTTGATTATTTGTAGGGGAGCGTGGAGATGTTTCCTTGCCGGACTCGGTCCATCTCCCTGTTTAGTCCATCTGTCCCCTTGACAAACCAATGTATGGCACGGTTCTCAATCATCATCAATCCAAAAAGAAGAGAAAAAACAGAGATCCTCTAACATCATGAAGAGATGTCACGAAGCTACAGTGTAATTCCAGTGCAAAACGAAGCAGGGATAGCAAAGACAATATGCACAATTACTGTTCATAAAAAATAAAATCCGAAATTAATTTTATTACACCATAATTTTGTATAAAGTAGATTTGTAATTTACAAAGTAATTCAAATCATTTTAGGCTTAATCATATAGATGTGAAGAAAGGATGTCAGGGTACTGTAGCTTCCCTAACATCTCTTTGTGATGTTAGAGGATCTCGTTCCCACACCTACTGACTTGCATATAACACCCAACAAAGCATTTGAACCAAGAATGCAAATGCAATAACATCAAACAAGCTTGTGGTTGACAGTCTACAATGAATGATCCACTTGGAACACATGACATGATTCTGCTGATTCACAATGTCAAATACATGTACAATGTAAGTATACAGTGAGACACAAAGAAAGAAAGAAAGAACCCCTCATTGATTTATTTATTTGTTTGTTGGAAGCAAATTTAAGTCTGGTGTGGAATGAATAATACTACAACACACAACAAGATGGAGAATACAACAACAACAACAACAACAACAACTGCAACTCCAAATCCCACCTGTAATTCTTCTGTAAGGTAAAGAATGCTCTCTTAGGCGAGCTTCTCAAGCTCATCGGTGAAGACGGCTGCGTGCGGCTCCTCGACGCACTGGAGCACCAGCCGGATGCCCTGCTTCGGCTTGGGCGGCTTGAGGTACACCACGGACGGCACAATGTTGACATCGTCGTTCAATGTGAAGACGTAGGTGGGCTCGCCGAAGCCGTAGTCGACGTCGTTGAACCCGACGTGGCTCCAGTCGGTCACCACCAGCGTGCCGTAGTCCAGCGACACGTTGTAGTGGCTGTCCTTGGCGCCGCCGCCCAGCCAGTCCAAGAACCGCGCCGACAGCGCATCCTTGGCCTCCCGGATCGCCGTCACGATCTCCACCAGCGACGCCTCGGTCACCTCTTGGCTTGTCCTGGCGAGGCCGCCAGGGTACACGCAGTTGCCGTAGTAGTCGTCGGGCGACGGCAGCGCGTTGGTAAGCAGGTGGCGGGTGCCGGCGGCGAAGCCCAGGCGCACCTCGGCGTCGGGCGCGGACCTGATGGCCGCAGCCCGGCACTTGAAGATCATGGCGGTGACCACGTCGAAGGTGGAGCACCTCTGGGCCGTCTCGGCGGCGACCTGGTCCTTGACGCGCTTGATGCTGTCCAGCGAGATCTCGACGGTGGACTTGACGAAGTTGAAGGCGGTGAAGGACGGCGGCGGGCCGAGCGGCGGCTTGGGCGGGTTGGGGATGGCGTCGCGGGACCAGATCGGCTTGGTCGACGGCTCCGGGAGGCCCCGCGCCATCTCGCCGACGGCCGTGAGGAACTGCGCCGCGCCCTGGCCGTCGAACACCAGGTGGCTGAAGCAAATGCCGACGGCGTACCCGCCGCAGCTGAACTTGGTGATCTGCAGCGCACGGAGAAAGGTGTAAATTTTGAGTTCCTGCTGGATCGGGATCCGGACAAGACGAGATGATATGAGCAAGCAATTGACCTGCGCGAGGAGGATCTGGTCGTCGAGCTTATAGATTTACCTCAAAATCCATACAATGATGGGTCCTTAGGTTAATTTTCTTTGTTTCATTCCTCTCATGATCTTTGAAACCCATCCTATCCAAGACATAGCGTCTTGCACGGCACGGGATAAGCTAGTCGAATTGTAAAAAACAAAAATTACACGTTGAAGTAGTAGAAGTCGAGCTTAATTAAGAAAAAACACTTTGCGTCGTAGCTTACCGTATCACAATCGAAGGCCTCCTCGAGCTTAATGCTGAAGCGCCGAGCTTCGTTCAGGTGAGGCCTGTCGTAGAAACCCGGTCGTTGTGGCACCAGTCGCACTCCGCTGGGAGACTTTCGTCGTCCGAGTACGACATTTCCTATGTTCATAATTCAAATATTAAACTTGTACAATTAAATATATGTACTAAAAAACCTAAATTAGATCATTATTATTCATCAAGGGTTGACTATCGATCTGTCGAGTCTTTTCTTGTTCCCGAGTGCATTACACCCCACGACAACAGTCGGGATTTTTCGGCCTTGATAGACTTAAAGTCAACTCAAAATATTGTTTAATTATCTTTCTAGAAAATCCAGGCCACTCGATATTTCCTACATATTCTAGCACAAATCATTCCAAAATTCACGGAAAATTCCGGCATGACCTTTGCTAAAACAGGACATATCGAGCGCCTGAAATTTGCCAGAACGAAAATTAATCAACACTCCGGCAAAATATAGGCCACTTGGAGGTGTAACATGAACATGACCGGCCACTGGGGCAATCACATATTCTATTTGAGCAACACAAGATATACATGTTTGTATCTACATCATATCTTATATGACTCATATTGACATGGAGATTTGGCTGGTCTCACCTCGAGGTCGGAAGGGGTCGGTGACGGGGACGACGACGGGATGATGGAGGGGCTCCTTGATTTCTGAAAAAATAAAAATCCTATAAGTTATCTCTAATACATCCCGAATAGTATCATACATATAACATCACTAATACAACTAAAACCCTAACGAACGACGGTTATCGACGACGAGGATGCGGGATAGGCATCGTCGACATCGATGCGGGAATAATTGCTTAAACTAAAAAAATAACAACAAATGTGACATGTTCAACTAGTTCTATTAATTCAACTAGTTCTTACTAAATATAAACTTACTATAAATAGAAATAAACTAGTTCTTTCTAAAAATAAACTAGTTCAACTAGTTATATTAATTTTCTTACTAAAAATACATTAGTTATATTAATTCAACTAGTTCTTACTAAAACTAAACTAGTTCAATTAGTTTATTAATTTACTTACTAATTATTTTAAACACTTACTAAAAACCAGTAAAAAAACTACATTATACAATAGTAAAAAACTAAAGTGAAAAACAGAAAAAAGAGATGGATGGAGGAGGGGAAGGGAGGAGGAAGGAGACAGGAGGAGGGGGAGGAGGCCGGTGGGATCGGAGGATGGAGGGGGCGGGGGAGGAGGGGGACGGGGCGGCCGGAGGAGGAAGAGGGAGGGCCGGGGGTGGAGGGGGAGGGGGCGGCCGGAGGAGGAGAAGGGAGGGGGCGGCCGGAGGAGGAGGAGGGAGAGGGGCGGTGGGAGGAGGGCGGCCGGAGGAGGAGGAAAGGAGGAGGGAGGAGGGAGTACCTCGGCGAGGAGCAGCGCGGTGGCGGCGGACGACGTACGGGTTCGGTGCGGGCGAGAGTGAGTGAGAGGGAGTGAGTGTGCAGGATGAACCGCTTCAGAATAAGGTAAGTAAGGAGTAGCGCGTTTCAGAGAAACGCGCTACTGCTACGGGCCGTAGCAGTAGCGCTGGTCAGTGGTATGCGCTACTGCTAAGTGGGGCTAGCCATCTGCTTCCAGTACAAATATAGCAGCAGCGCGGTTTCGCGGAACGCGCTACTGCTAAAGTAGTAGAAGTAGGAGTAGGATTTCTGTAGTCTTACCCATGTATGAAATTCACTGGATATGATGCATGGCACAGACCGTACGCAACTAGTCACGTGCATGGTTTTCCCCGGGAACAAGAACAATGAAGGGCCGTAGTCGGGCAGCAGCAGTAGTGTGACCGAAACCGGCCGGTGTGAATGTATGTGTACAAATGTAGGTGTTGGCTTAATCGATGGCGACAAAACGCTGCAGTGTACTGGTATGATGCGCATGCTCTCTCTTTCTCTCTCTCCTGATCACAAATAACATCGCGTGCCCGGCCGGGACCATGCACATGCATATACAAAGCGAAAGTCATATGGACAAATATACGCATGGCTTTCTGGATCTCGATCTCGAGCTCCTAAATATTTTTGTTGCATGCTTATGCTTACGTATATGTCTCCTATCTCAACGTAATATACTTGTGGTTGCGGAGTGCACGTCGATAAGACTTTGTACAATGCAAAATGCTTAGAGAGATGCTTAAGAATATGAAATGAGTTTTTTCTTAAGTGTATCCACTACAAATAAGCACCGGTGCTTTAAAGTAAATCATTTCATTTTTGTAAGCATCTTGTATTGTACAAGACCTGGGTAATGTTGACCCTCTGACCACACTTTAACACATTTCTAGATAGATAGCATTTTTTTTCTAGATAGCTAGCTAGATCCATCTCTTAATCCCTCAAATATATAATTCACTCAGCCCAGATCTATATACACATCCTAACAATTACCGAGCTCTCTAGAAATAGAGGTCTAGAAGAGCTCCAACATTTTTTCCTTGAAGTTGACCCCGCCTGTAGCGCCATGTAGCGCTATGCGCGTATTGTGTTGGCGACTCTTTTCCTCGCCGGTTTATCAACTGATTTTTTTTTCTTTTGGTCGTTCCATTATTAAAATACTTTCCAACTTTTTCCTAAATAATTAGGATTGTGAGCTAATGCACAGGACCACATCCCACGTATCGTTATGTGCGTACTATGTTGGCAATTTTTTCTGTTCGGTTTTCAGCCATATTTTCATTTCAGTTGTTTTTCTATTAAAAACTGTTAAATTTTTATGTACATATTCATGAATTTTGAGTTTTGTAAATTTAGAATATTCATGATTTAATTTTTTCATATATTACAAAATTATAAAAAAATATGAAAATAATATTCACAACACTAATAATATTCATGAATTTTAAAAGGGTCACAAGTTTTCAAATAAATTATGAATTTTTAGAAATTTTCGTAAATTTTAAAAATAATCCATGATTGAAAATTGTCCGTGAATCCAAAAATGGCCCACGAATAAGATTCAATATTCATGCATTTGAAAATGTTACTAAATTTCAATAATTATTCAAAAACTTAAAACTATTCAAGAATTGAAATGTTAATAAAATATAAAAACTGTCCGGAAAAAAAATGAAAATGAAAAACAAAACCTGAACGAAATCTTGCCAAAACCAGAAGGACAGATCTACATTACCCGCCCAATAGCACCCATGGGGTCGGCGCTACCTCGGTGACCTCCACATTATGCGCGGAATATAGTTGCCATAATAATCTTGGGAGAAATAAATAAATAAATTCAATAACTGGAGAACGACTCTGGCAAAGCTGCTAACTACACGGTACATTAGCCTCTAGTATACTTGATCTCAGATTGCCCGAAAAAACATGATCTCAGATGGAGGCCAGACCAAGACCAGGACGTGCCTACATGCATACACCATCGATTTAGAAATACGGAGTATTACTGTATTACGTACAGTACATATATTTACTCCTTAGTAATGATGTCATTCTCCTTTCTTCATCACATCACATGCATCCGTCCATTGTTCGTTACGTAAGTACGTGTACCAGATCCAGTTACGGACAGACAGCCAATCAATCAACAAGCGAACGGTTTGGCTCTTGTCTTCTTGTCTTCTTAACTAGAACATGAAGGCACGCGTTACCGCGCCCATCCATTATGAAGGAACTGATCCAGCAAATACCTTAATGTATAGACAATTTATAATTTCTATCGTTTGAATCACTCGAGTTATAGAGGCATGATGTCGATGATTGGCCATATTTCTTTAATTTATATACAGCCGATCCACTTTTTAAAAAATATTAGTCGTATTACATTTTCTTTTTAGCACGTTCATGAGGAAAGAACGAATAGAACAAACATTAAAAAATCCTTAATTGTACTTCACTTCATTTACGAATTTGGAGAAAGATTGCATAATAGCAAAAAATCATTAAAACAAATACTCAAGGAGCTTGATCCTCACATATTGCCTTCACTGTATCTTATTAATTGTTAGCCAAACTGCTACAAAAATACCCGCTTCTTGATTTAGAGCAAACACGCCACAAAGAGTATAATTAGAAGAAGAAAAAGAGCTGCCCTGTTTTCTCCGTGAAAAGCCAAGTCCTTATGCTGAAGCTCTAGGGACAACTTCTGGCCTGCTGAGTAGTAGATTTATTGTCTTCTGCAACGTCTTTTGCATGTGTGCGTTGCTGATAGGGGATATAGGGGGTAACACTGTCCCTATAAATTCCTTCTCTTTTCTGTCCCTATAATCTACTACCCCTATAAAAGCACGAGAGGACGGAGAACCAAATCATCCTATCCGTTGAAACTTGCAATCTGATGGTCCAAATGGCTCCAATCTATCAAACGTGTTTTACACTTTAATTACCCACCAATGCCACTCCATGTTTCCACTAACCCACCGATCCCATGCTAATCCATCTGTACCCCTTCGTCGTCCTAGAATACATGAGCACGATGCCACGATCCACATGCCATCCCTCCTCTATTGCTGCCGCCAACCGCTTGGAGGGTCACCGATCACCGCTCCTCCACTCCGCCGCCCCGCCACCACCCCATGCCGTCGCCACACCCCTATGAGCGCTCGCATCTGCTTAAGCGTGGGCCACGGTCTCGCCGCCAGCCGATTCTCCGCTGGGACGAGGCTTAATCTGCTTAAGAGTGGGTTGCGGGAGGTGTGTCTCCGTCCGAGTGACTGCACCGCCGAGGCAGCAGCGGTCGTCCAGGCCGCCACCCAGGAACCGCGGCCCTCCTCCGCAGACCCGCCAGCATGGGCTGCCGCCCAGGCTCCACGACGACGACGGCGAAGAACAAGGTACGCCAGGGAGGCGAGGCCCTGCTGGCGCACCCAGTCGCCACCACCAGGGCGCGGGCCGCCGAGAGGCTTAGCCGAGCGGCCGCCGTCCAGGGAGCAATCCAGACGCGCGCCGCCGGCAGGCATGGCCCGCTCGCCCGACGCTCTGCGGCTGGATGAGAATTTCGACGATGAGGCAGGGTATAGGGACTATGACAACGAGGAGGCTGAGGGGGAGGGGGAGGTTCGCTGGGGGGACATGGTCGGGCGACGCCATGCCCAAGCCACCCGCTGGCTTCGTCCTTGACGACCATGGCCAGTGCATCGCTCCCGCCTCTAAGCACATCGTCACCCTCGTCAGGTGCTCCACATTCAGTTTTCTCCTAGCTAGCAGTTCATACTTGAAATGCATTATCCAAGTTCATCTTGCAAATTTGTGCAGATTGATGACGCGAACAATAGTCCATTGGAGTGCATAATCGGGAGGGTGTTCAGCAGTACGTAGGATCATGAGTGCTTTCTTCTCTGTCCGGTCGACTGTGATTAACCACACTCTACAAATTAGTTGCAAACTTGCAATGATCATTAGTGATTTCCCTCTCCTATGATTACTTATTTCGTGCCTATGCAGGTGCTCAAGAGCACAAACTTCAGTGGCTGGATCGTTGTATGTCACTAACTACATACATTACTCATTTATAGTTCAAACATGGTTTCAATTGATGCTAGAAATATTTATTTCGGACAATGTAATTGATGTGTGTTTGTAGGTTGCCTCTCTTGGGTGATATGATTTTTTGCGGTTTCTCATAAACTACAGTGTGTTATGCAGATGGAAAAAATATTCAGGTTCTGCATCCTGCCCAGCAGGTTATTTGTTATGACACAAGAACTTCATTATGGTTTTTGATAAAAGAAATATGGACTTCGAAATAGCTTGAAGGTTATCGATTATATGTAGCAAGGCCATTTGATTAAGTTGGCTCTTTCTTGACACCATTTTCTATGCAAGCTATTTGAATACATATTTTCCAAAACAAAGGAGATAAGTGTGTTTGGGTGTGGCCCAGATTAAACATCTCACATTTTGTTTCAGAAATCATCTCTATTTAAGTCCAAGAGGTCATCAGGTGAAGGGATGGATAAACTATTAGGTTGCATTAATTTGGAGCTATGAAACTGGTAAAAGGATTATAGTTGCTGCAACTCCTAGGGTCAAGGTTTGTTCCACATTTCTATAATTTTATTTATATTTGTACTAATTTATCACATATCATGCATCTTTTCTCCTTTAGACTAATTATTACAGTAGAATATATTGGCCAATAGACTGCCATTCTCACCTTTGGTATTGCATCTTTTTTCTTGACAGCCTGTTACATTGGAACTTGGTGAAGATGTCGTATTTGAGTATATTGACATTGACAAAAGGTACATGCCGAATGCTGAGACATATATACGTTGTCTGAGGCAGAGGTTAAATGCTCTGTAAATAAAGAGAGACAACAAGGATTGGTGAGTTTATGATCCCACTTTCGTACTATTTTTATACAAGAACAACAATGAGCGACATATGTACTTCTCATCCAATTAGTTTTCTAGCACGTAAATGTAACTATTTCTTCATGCACGTGAGAAAGACAAATATTAGTTCCTACATGTTTGAGGATATGTATAACCATACTATGGAATGCAATTGTGCCGAGGAGGAACGAGGATGAGAGATGTGTCCTGCTAGACATATTAGCAAATTCTTAGTTCATTTGATTACATTCATGAGTACTATTCTATTCCAACATGCGGGCTTTGTTCAGTGCATATACAGATATACTATCTTATAGAAATATGTTATTCAGGGATGAAGAGGTGGATAAGTTTGTGGCTTTACTTACTGAATGTCCAGATCTGTCTTGCTTCTCACCCAAGGCCTACATTTAGAGTATACATATTCATATGTAAGTGATTTAAGGTCAATTACCTCCCCCTGTTGTAATGATCATCCTCTTAATTCAGACATTGTTATATATATGCACCATGGTTCACGACTATACTTTTTTCGTAGGGCCTATGCAAATCCATTTGGAACAGTGTTAATATTTTACATTTTGCTACAAAAAGTTATATGCTGCAGGTGTCTATACACGGGAACCAAAGAAGGCAACTCGGCAGTTTCTCCCTGCCCTAATCAAGATTCACAATGATAGGAGGGCACCGAGATCATGCTGCCATGGAATCCATCCATTTTCATTGCCTTGCTGCTTTCTAGCTTGTTTCTTGATATTCAATAGCCATATACCTTTAGGACTTGGGATGCGATTTCACATGCATCGCGTAGCTGATGCTTTTGCCGGTTCATGATGAGCTATTTTTGTGTAAAGCTGCTATTGGCCGTGGAAAGACTAGCTATGCATGGCTCAGTTTTATTGAGCTTAGATGAAAATTTGAGTGAACCGACTAAATTCATACAAAAAAAGGTGCCAAGTACAACCCCAAATTAGAGACACGATGGGATGCCCATCCTGGTCACTATTAGATTTTATTATTTGTCATCTAAGAGCTACTATTAGACTTGCAATCTCGAACGGCTACCTGTATTTTTTAATTTGTTTGTGGACCTGGAATGGCCATTATTTGGGCATAGGACATGCCAGTACGTTTTCTGAAAGTTGCAGGAGAGGCATGCTATTTAAAATGGATAGATTGCAAAAAGAATTGTACCTCCGTTGGTCAGGACCTGACCATGGAAGAATGAACACTAAATGTTGTCAAATGAACTACATTGGTCCGGATCTCCACGTAATAAGTGTTATTCTTGCTGCACTGGCTCGGGCATCCGCATTGTCCGTCGACGGGTATGTATGGGCCGTCGCTTGGTACGGCCGCAGGGGGAATGGCTGGCCATTGAACTACATTGGTCAGACCTGTAGGTAATGAGTAGCATGATTCATGTCTTATTTTGGTGATAAAGATATGATATCGATGCAGCCTGATGGTTTGCTACGAGCGAAGCGATGCCGTTCTATGAGGGAGGCGAGCGGGCCGACGACAACTGTTGTGAGTCGGGCGAAGCGGCTCCGTCGACGGGTATGTATGGGCCGTCACTTGGTACAGTCGCAGGGGGAAGGGATGGCCATTGAACTACATTGGTCAGGACCTGTAGGTAATGAGTAGCATGATTCATGTCTTATTTTGGTGATAAAGATATGATATCAATGCAGCCTGATGGTTTGCTGCGAGCGAAGCGATGCGGTTCTGTGAGGGAGACGAGCGAGCCGACGACAGCTGTTGTGAGTTGGGCGAAGCGGCTCCGTCGACGGGTATGTATGGGCCGTCGCTTGGTACAACCGCAGGGGGAAGGGCTGGCCATTGAACTACATTGGTCAGGACCTGTAGGTAATGAGTAGCATGATTCATGTTTTATTTTGGTGATAAAGATATGATATCGATGCAACCTGATGGTTTGCTGCGAGTGAAGCGATAAATCCTGTCAATTCCCACATGATATCTGGGCATTCTTACACCTGGGGCCGCTTCACTCGGATAAAAGTAAGTAAACAAGAATTAATTCTAACTCCCACATGATAAAATATAGTAAAAGGTCTCGCAAACAAAATAATCCTATTTGACCACTATACATAGCGAGCATCAAGAAATAGAATAATCACGAATTCCGTGTAATTGGCCAAGCTGCTAAAGTAGCTAAAGTAGTGATAAATTCTGTCAATAAAATAGATCCTATCTTTATGACTTGGGAATTAGAAATATGTATTTTTGAAATGAAATTATGATAAAAAAAATTATGTTTCATTGTATAACATGCTTTCAGTCCAGACGTGTGTTGCACGTGCAAGCTTACTAGTTGACACTAAGGAGCAGCAACTGCTGATAGGGGATATAGGGGGTAACACTGTCCCTATAAATCCTTTTTTTTTCCTTCTCTTTTCTGTTGAGAAATATATTTTGTGTCAAATTTCAGTTGTATAAATAGAATCTATATTGAAGTTATGAAAAATTGCTTTTTACTATGTTCAATTTAGGAGTTCGGCCAGGTCCGATCAAAACTTAGTGGAGTAATAATCTTGCAGTAAGTTTACTCCGCCGATTCGCACCTCTTTTTAAGGAGATCGGTAGAGGAGTAAAAATCCGGTTTTACTCCTCTAGCCCAACCCCTAAAACCCATAGAGGAGGATAATGTTTCCTTCACCACTTATGCAGCGCCTATATTTACTCCACCACTCGGTGTTGGAGTAGAAAATCTGCACCCTTCTCTCCATCGCTCTGCTTCTCCTGCTCCCCATCCCGACAGCCGATGACCCCCCTCCCTTCCCACCCCCACCCCCCGACATTCCCCGCCGCCCCCTCCTCCCAATGGCCGGATCCCGTCGCTGGCAGTCCCCGCTGCCCATTTGCAGCGCGGATCCACGCTGACACAAGCAAAGTGCGTCCTCAAGCTGCAGCCTCCGCCACGACGTTGCGGCCTCATCGGATTGGCTCATTGGCTTCCCTGAACTCCCCGCGGTAACCATTGAGGAATTACCTCTGCGTCCAGCAGCAGGAGTTGGGGACGTGGGTGGCAGAGATCACCAACCGTGACACCTACAAGCGGCACTGGCTCGACTCCTTCTACACGGCCGAGCTCGCCGCCCTCGAGTACGAACAGTGGCAGGTCCGACTACGCGGCGTGGCTGCCCGCTTCAACTTCCTATGGGGCGAGGCACCCATCGAGCTCGAACTGCCGCCACCGGGGGTTGTGACTGCGGCGGTGGCAAACGAGGACCGAGAGGCGAGGGAGCGCACCACGGTGGAGGCCACCGCCCATGAGTACATGGCGGACCTCTGCCGCCAGTAAGCCGAGGTAGTGGAGGCGGAGAGGAATATCTTCAAGGAGCGCGCGGTTGACGGGGAGGCCATCGTCCTCTCAGACAATGAGGAGCACCGCAGCAACGATTGCGGCGACAACGAGGAGGTCTTCAACCTTGAAGAATGGCGGACGTTCTTCCCTGACTGCAGCGATGGCACAGGGCGGACCCCATGGGTGATGGGATTTCGCAGGCAGATTGACTCACCATCTATAAGGGTGACGATGTTTAGTTTTAGTTTAAGTTCATGTTTCATTTTAAGTTCAAGTTCATGTTTAGGTTTAAAAACTAGATTATGTTTCGGTGGATGATTATGTACATTATGTGTCGAATTTCGGTTGTTTAAAGCTAATTTATGTTGAACTTATGAAAATTAATGTTTTACTCCGCTAAATTTAGGAGTTCAGTTAGGTCTGAGACCAACATTTAGTGGAGTAAAAATCCTTCATTAAGTTTACTCCGCCATTTTGCTCCTCTATTTTTAGGGGATCAGCTAGAGTTGACCTAACATGCTTTTTTAGATAGCTGTGGACCGCAAGTTATTCTTGGAGGCATTTCCCAAAATACCACGACCCAGATGGAATTTTGTAGGCACATTCGCTATCTCTGGTCGGAGATGTTCTTAATTTGCAATGATTTTTTTTTCGAACCGGGCATGACCCCTTTCCATTGCAAATGAACGGAAATACATTGTTCCGAGAAACAAACAGGAGAAAAGGGAAAGAGGTGCAGCGAGTTCGGGCACTGCCAGGAAACCCACTGCGTTCGCCCGACATCGAAACGAACGCCATGGGGCGAAAACCTGACAACACCATAGTTCAACGATAACCTGAAATACTACAGTCTATTACAGCCAAAAGCTCATCATAAGAGCCAAATAGAAATCGGACAGCAGCTAGAAGCGATAGCGGCAACTCTGAAAGCAGGCGAGATTGCGAGATCATTCTCCCTTGATCGGTCTCCTCGCCGCCTCGCACATCTTCATCATGCACATAGTGCTTGACCTGACCATCGCCGCCCCACTGCGCAGCTCCTTGACTCCATCACCTTGCTGAAGACCTGCCCAATATAGCAAAAAGGAGCACACGGAAAACACAATCTCAAACGGTGTTTTAATCTGTTTCTTCTCAAAGATGGCTCGATTTCTAGCCAATCAGATAGCCCAGCAAACGGCCGGCAAGCCAACAGTATAGTATTTCTTCCCATAAGGAAGGAAAGTGTGGCATCAGAAGAAATATTGCTAACTGTTTGGACAGAGGTCCTTAATTTGCAATGATGCAGGGATCATGGTTGAAGCTTAGAATGAAAGAACGATTGGAGTGACGGACGAAGAATTATTAGTGGAGATGCAGTGGCAGCGACATGACAGTGACGAGGCTCTTTGCCGCGGGAAGTTTGAGCAGATCTGTCTGCGCCTTCTCTTTTCTGGATGTTTGCATTGCACGTAAGGGTTTTGTGATGGGGCCACGTACATGCATGGCCAGCTCCACGTAGGTACGCCACGTAAGTATGCATGTCGATGTCGGCAGACTAGCGTCTAGCTAGGTACTGCCGCTGGTTGTATTATTCATGCATGTATGCTAGCTGCTCTACGACAACGTACATACAGTGAGTAAACTCTTCTTGATATATCATATTGATCGGATATGTGTATATTTATAATAGATTGATAGATACATCATTCGTTTCTACACAGTAAGGACTATGGATGGAGACTCCTGCCTATGGATCCTGGTACAAATTAAGTTTGCCTCCTGGATGCACGGGTGGCACTCCACGCTCTATCTCTAATCTCAAATATAAGATCTACGTATACAGATATGTATACCCGTTGGTAGTACGTAGGTAGTAGGTGGTGGTGACCATGCAAAAACAACAAAAATGGTACGAACTCACGTCACATGCATGGTTCCGGGGGGACCGGATCGATGCCGACCAGATCGATTCACGCTGCAGCTACCTAGCTAGCATGCGACATATACGTACATTTCAGTGTACAGTCCGTATGCGTGTCTGTATGAGTTTCTATTATTGTGTGTGCTGTTGCATGTGTACATGTCTCCTTCATCTGTCAACGTACCTACAGTGACAGTGCAGTGCGTGCCTGTCTCTCTCTCTCGCTCTCTTCGTGTGTGTGTGTGTGTGACCAGAGCAGGCCATGTATGCATGTAACTATATACTTCCTTCATTTTTATTTACTTTGTATATTAGATTTGACTAAAGTTAAACTTCACAAAGTTTGATCAAGTTTACAGAAAAAACATGAACATTTACAATAAAAAAATTATATGATGTGAAAGTATATTCAATATTGAATCTAATGATATTGATTTGTTATTGTATATATTAATATTTTTGTCTTTAAACTTTGTCAAAGTTTACAAAGTTTGACTTTGATCAAAAACTAATATGCATAGTAAATAAAAATGGAGGGAGTACAAAAACAATCATTCATGCATGATGGATCATCGATCCTCCATCCATCATTTCTTCATTCACACGCACCAATGACAATGTTCCAAACAATCAATCACCAGTCTCTAAATTGTCTCTTCTCATCCCTTCCGTGTCCTGTAGATGCGGAGAGAACTACATGCTCCTACCTAGCTACACTAGCTTCACCTTATGCTAATAGTTCATTCAATGAGGCTAGTCATAGTGGAAGTAGGTAGCAACATAAGTGCGGTATCACTTAATCCTTCATTTATTAGACGTAGATTTATTTTGTTTTGGGTTGCGTTATGTTACATTAAATATTTACCACAAACACATATCTCCTCACTAACTACTTATATCACATACACAAACTTCTTTTTGTGTGTGTTATGTTACTATCTAAGTTACTCCCACTATGACCAGTCTGAGGGAGCCCATTAATCATCCATCCATGTTGCACAAGCACAACGCAACACATGAGGTACATTTAACACACATGATAATTAATTTTACAAATATAAAATTAGCATAGCTACCTCAACATATACAACATATAGATACCCCAACATTACAGCATGTTGATATGTCATGTAAAATCGACATTTATAATCAATCATACAGTTAAGTTGGCTATAATAAAGTAGATTATAAGACTAGTACTTTTTTCCACCTTCTCTTTTCTCTTTCTTCAAATTTATTGTATTTGCCTAGGTGCATGTGTAGAGGCAGACTCTTGCATAAGGAGCCCATTCTCCAAATTTGTTCATGTCTCTCTATGCCGCAGAGGCAAAAGTGCCATGTAAGCGGGCTATGCGCCTGCAATTACTTGCTCTTATGTCAAATGATTTAATTGGTCTATATGATGAAAAAAAGATTTGTTTTGTCCTTGCATATTGAAATTCTACGTCATCTAATCTAAATCCTTAAGCCTGGATTAATCATGGCGCATATGTACCGACAGAGTTGTTGTTGTTGTTGTTTGTTTGTTGTTGTTGCATATGCATTAACTTCATCAACTCTGTCGGTACATTTTTTTTGTGAGGGGTCAACTTAGTCACTTACTTGGCACACTGGCCACACCGTTGTATAACACCCACAAGTAGGGAGACCTATATTAAGGAGATGCTCCATCAAGCTTTTGGGTTCATATATTCGAGGTCGGTTGTTCACTCTACAGCTTGAACCTAGCTAGTATTAAAAGACCAAGTTAATGATTACATAAACATGATTTTGTTGAAATAGTTATACCAGCCTATTTATAGCCAAAGATGGTCACAGAGAACCAAATCAGGAGATTACACATGCGAAACACTGCAAATGGAAAACACTACGGCGGTAGGGCTTGGACCGGCCAAAAAAGGAAAACATAGCTAAAGCTCATGATCCGATCCAGGGACACGGGTACCAATGTCCAATACCACTGAATGTGGCTCGTACAAAGGAGTTAATGATTTAAAGAATAGTCATTACATAATAGAACACTTGGCATGCCAAAAATCATCATCACCACTATTTTCATTGGCGTGCTAAAAAATCCTACCTTGATCACCATGTTCTTCGCCCTGTGTCCGGTGGTTACCGTTGCTCCTTATTCTCTTTATAACGATAACATATGAATATCAAGAGTACATCCCACCTCTGCAACAACATATGTTCCAGAGCTAGTCAAGACATGAATCATGCACACATCAAATTATTTACAAAAATGAAAACAATTGGCATGATCCTAATGGTCATGTAGCAACATCAACCACCCTGGTGGCAGCACCCCAACTGCGAAATTGTTTCTCCAAAAGCGATGCCTCTCGAAACGAAATGATGGATGGGGACTTAGGAGGTCAGATCATGTGATGTCACCAAGAGCAGCAAATTTGAGGCTTCGAGTGATGGTTGCTTCAACTTGTTGTAATCCTCTGGTTCCTTGTCGATGACCGGCTAAGCATGTCGGCAAAGTCACATTTGAGGGTGCCATCCTTCGAAGCACTTGTACGGCGATTACGAAAACGAAGCAGTGGAAAAAAAAGGCTAGCAACTCACAGCTGGACGCCAGACAAAAAAGTCGACCGTTGGTGGAAGAAAAAAGAAAACAACCGCTGGATATTTATTTGGCAAAACACCCATGAATGGGGGAGCCATGCATAGCATAGTGCCGGCAGCTGCACGCATGTACTCCCTCCGTTTTAAAATACTTGATTTCCATTTGTCCAAAAATGAATGCACCTATACACTAAAACATGTCTAGATACATCTATATTTTGACAAATAAAAGGCATGTATTGTGGAACGGAGGGGGTTCTCCAGTTGCATCCGTCCATCCATGCTGCGTCGCATGCATATACCGATCTACGACGTACACATCCAGGAATATGCCACAGCTCGCTAATTAAGCTTACGCCCTCCTCCATTAATCCTTGTGTGCTTCATATTTTGTGGCGGGTACCTTTGTCCTATCGTTTGTATGCTTAATGATCTGACCGAGGGCATTTTCGTCAAATTGGTGTGGTTTTAGTCGGCAGCGTGCGTGTCTGGTCCTTCCCCTCTACAATTCCTGCAATGTCGATGGATGCCATGCAATGTCCTTGCTCGATTGCCGGGGAGAAGGATTCACTTTCACCAACCGGTTAGCAGATATTACCTCCGTCCCAAATTAATTGCTTTAGACTTTTTAGATACGAATATATTTAACACTAAAAACATGTTGTATCTAGACAAATAGACAAGTAATTGGGAATGGAGAGAGTAGTAAATAAAGAGAGGAATAGTTGGATCATCACATGCAGACCACTAAAAGTAAATAGCCTCAACACAACCCATCTGATGAATGAGATCCATGAGCAGGGAATCAAAAGACAATGCGTAGGACAAATACAGGGAGGTTAATTATGTCACGGCTTGTGCTCGTTGATGAAATGCTTTTGAAGGCTCAGCTCAAAACTATCTCACCAATGTGCGATAATGAAAGTATTTCGACTAACATAATTTAAACAGTTATTTTGATATATTCTCATATTCTCCACCTGTTGTAATTATTTATTTATTTTACTTTTTACTACCTATAATTTAAACAGTTATTTACGCTCCCATACCCCATTTTCCAAATCGCAAAAGCTTCATAACCTCTACATCCCTTGGTCAAATCATTCCACTCCTTTGAAGGAAAAGAGAGACGAGCCACCGGTCTATATTTCCAATGAAGGAATTTGGGTTCGCCTTTGAGTTTATTGAGTAATTGTTATTCTTAGGGGGCTAAACCTCTGTACTAGCTGAGACTAACGGCATAGATTTCTAGTCTTGTATCAGAAATTGTCCTTTGTTGAAATATATTGCCCGCCTCTCTCCATAACACGCATCCAGGAGAGGAATCAACTTGTGACTTACCCCGTTGTTTGTAAAAGTTTGGACTCCCCCTCAAGGTCTACCACTAGTGGTTAAGAATTGCCTTCATGGTGATATCACAAGAATAAGAGGGTAACCTTCATGGTAACACCTACCCCTCTGACGGTGACAAGTTTTCTTTCAAGGAAGTGAACATCGGAATACATCTTCGTCTGTGTGGTGTTTGGTTGTTCCTAACCGTAACTCATTTACTTGTGGTTAACTTTGCTCACTTGACCTTGCATGCATCATGTACTTGTATATCTCACCGTAGCATTGTTTTGGCCCACACTTGTCCACGTAGCCTAAACTTGCTAATAATCAAAGTAAATTAGTAGTTGTCCCTATTCACCCCCTCTAGGTCCAGTTTGATCCTTTCACTATCCCTATCTCCATCACCACCCGATCCCTCTGCTGGCTCCGCCTTTTGTTGATTCCCAAAGTATACAAAAAAGAGAGGTATGGCTTGTAAACCAGTAGTAAATGGCACTTGTCGCAGTAATAAAAAGATGCAAATGGTGCGTGGCACTATGGTGGGGCACCCATACATGCTCACTGATGCTGGCCATGCTCTATATATACATGCATCCTTGCCAGGTTATGGACACCCAATCTCCACCATTACCCACCGTGCCTTGATTAATCAGCTGAGATCGCTCGAGGAGATAGCTAGCTTCATGACTATGGCAGCAGCACAAGGCAAGCTGAGTCCGGAGGCCATGGACAACGAAGTCATCAGCAACGGCAGCGCCAAGGACTACCTGGACCCTCCTCCGGCGCCGCTGGTCGACGCAGGCGAGCTGGGCAAGTGGTCTTTGTACCGTGCCGTCATCGCCGAGTTCACAGCTACACTGCTCTTCGTTTACGTCGCCTTGGCCACCGTAGTCGGCCACAAGCGCCAGACCGACGCCCAGGCGTGCAGCGGCGCCGGCGTGTTGGGCATCGCGTGGGCCTTCGGCGGCACGATCGCCGTCCTTGTCTACTGCACCGCCGGCATCTCCGGCGGCCACATCAACCCCGCGGTGACGTTCGGGCTGCTTCTGGCGCGCAAGGTCTCCCTTCCCCGAGCCTTCCTGTACATGGTGGCGCAGTGCGTGGGCGCCATCTGCGGCGCGGCGTTGGTGAGGGCCGTGCACGGCGGCCACCACTACGCGCTCTACGGGGGCGGCGCCAACGAGCTGGCGCCGGGATACTCCAGGACGGCGGGGCTCATCGCGGAGATTGCCGGCACCTTCGTGCTCGTGTACACCGTGTTCTCGGCGACCGACCCGAAGCGCATCGCCCGGGACCCGCACGTCCCGGTGCTGGCGCCGCTGCTCATCGGGTTCGCCGTGCTCATGGCGCACCTCGCCACCATCCCCGTCACCGGCACCGGTATCAACCCGGCGAGGAGCTTTGGCGCCGCCGTGGTGTACAACGACAAGAAAGCTTGGGACGACCAGTGGATGTTCTGGGTTGGCCCGTTCATCGGCGCCGCCGTGGCCATGGTGTACCACCAGTACATCCTCAGGAACAGCTCCATCTTCCGGTCCAACTACGATGGCGCAGTCTAGCTACTTCCATCCATCCATCCATTGATGCGTTCCGTATCTACTAGTAGATGAGTTGAGATCCACATTATGGATGGATCCACCGTGTGGCTGTTAAAATCGCTGGTCAATTAGTATGTTGTTGTGTTACTGAACGTATGTATGCATTGTATTGTATGTTAGTGTTGGGCTTAAGTGTTAGCTAGTTACTGCAAGAGATAACACACCCCATGCATGTCATGACTATCTAGTGAGAGAAACCAAAATACTACTTCCCATGATTTTTGTACTTGTCTTCACTTTCCAACTTTCACTTTGCAACTATTTTTATTTTTCATTTTACCAGTTTTGGCTCTCACTTTTTTTTCCCTAATCAGCAGTGTCACTCACGTCACATTCATGTTTTCTTTTTCTATGTCACGTCATCTCTCTTCACTCTCCTTGTAATTTGATGTTAGTTGACATTTTACACTGAATGATTGCTAGTCTACTGCGATAAAATTCAATTTTGTCAATGCGGTTTGAGTTGGGACACAGGATTTGAAGTTAAAACCAAGACGTTAACCCTATGTCTATTTCGTATGAAATTTAACCAGATTGGCCGGTCACTAAATTACTTGCGCTTTACGGGAATCTTTCAAATTTTCCTGTGTAGTTATAATTTAAAACCCAAAAAATTAACTTGAAGCTAATACATCATGTGGTTTCTCTCAAACCCTATATATGTCATATAGTAGTGTTCCTATGTAAATTAGTTCATTCATCAGCATCATGCACCGGATCCGCATCTGCATGTACATGCATGCATGCCATACAGCATACAGGCAGGGTGCAGTGACCACCGTACCACGTACATGCAGGTGGTACTACTGCCCGCAGGGTTGTGAATGTGGACAAATTTTCAATTGGATCTGAATTTGATGCGTGAATTAATGTGTCAGGTCATATATATACATGGCGCCAAATTAACTGAATTACCTTGCGTGCAATGCATAGTAATTCTCCTAGTATTTGACACTTTACTACAACTGCTTTGTTCCGCGGCGTTGCATGGGCGTACGTGTCTAGCTGGACCAGTCGAGGTGTCAACGTATGTGCGCTGCGCTCCACAGTCCCTAGATTAGCTTCTTCCTCGGAGAGACAGACAGACTCGAAGAGAGGCCCAGACAAGGCCATGCATGCAGCTACATGCAAAAACAATCATGCATGCATCATCGTCGACAGTACCATTCCTTATTCTCCTACCATTATTCCTTTTTTCACGCAATCTCACTAGTCTTAGTTATCTCTTCTTAACCCATCCGTGACACGTAGAATTGTAGATGTTGGGAGTACATACTCCTACCAAGTTTTACCATGTTTCATTTCCTGCTTAGGGTTTATGGTTATCAAGTTTTAATAGTTGTGACTTGCTGAAATTCTGAAATTTTGTCAAAGCTTATTCAAGGTTGTTCTTGTTTCAAAGCTCTCGTCGCAAGGAACATGGATATGCAAAACAAGCAGAAATTGCACTTTTGTTTCAAAAGATATAATAGATTCAAATTCAAAAGTTAAAAGAAAAACATGGGAGGTGAGATGCGTGGCATATGCCAAATGTGGCATGCATGGAACCCATCTAAATTAATTAAGGACTAAAACATATGCAAAGGCCAAACAGGTTTCCGAATCGTGACGCAATCGTGCGGCCCAGGATGCCCTCAGAAAAGTGTGATTGCGCCCCCACACCCAGGTGTCACAAGTACACCCAAAGAACTAGGAAATGAAGAAACAATTTATGTGATTAGTAGGGGATTGATTATGTCACAGGTATGGAATGGGGAGTAACAATTTAACAAAATCTTACACATTATTAGATCGATATGTCGATGGTTAATTTGTGTGGTTATTCTTCCTCACACAGTACGTCAAGTTTCTGTATAACTAGTACTCCCTCCGTCCGAAAATACTTGTCTTAGAAATGGTTGAAAATGAATGTATCTATAACTAAAATAAGTCTAGATACAACCATTTTTAGGACAAGTATTTCCGGACGGAGGAAGTAGGTGGGAGTAGAATTTCTGTAGTCTTACCCAATGGCTGAAATTCACTGGATGCTGCTCACGTGCATGGGTTTCCCGGGGAACAAGCACAGTGAAGGGCCGTAGTTGTGCAGCAGCAGTAGTGTGATCGAGACCGGCGGCCGGTGTGAAAATATATGGACAAATCTTGCTGCCGTCTAATTGAATTTGAATCGGAATGAATGGTGTCACATGATTCATACCGGCCGTATAGTAGTATCTCTCTCCCCTGATTTTTACAAATAATACCGGCCGTGTGGTGTGGTCGACCGGCCGGGACCATACACATGCATATGCAAAGTCAGTGTACACGTACTACGCAGGAAGACATTGCTTTCTGGATCTCCTAAATATTTTGTTGCATGCCTATGCTTACGTACATAGTTGGTCACATGCATGGGTTTCCCGGGGAACAAGAACAAAACATAATCTACTGTAAAATGTTTAATTTTAGTCGGCAGTGCCGGTGTACGTACGAACGAGCAGCTTGCTTGCTGGTCCCTCCTTCCCACACCAACGCCTGCCTGCATGCATGCATGCATGCCCGGCCACCCGGTTTTTGTACATACTACACCGTGGAATGTTGCTCAAAAGATTTTGATAGATCAGTGTAGGTATATATCAAGAGAGTATATAACACAAAACTCGTGCCTTTCATATTAGAAACAGTGTAGGTATCCCCGCAAAAAAAAAAAACAGTGTAGGCTTAAGAGCATCTACATGCGCGGCCACCAAATCCCGCTCCTCAAACACCCGCGGATGCATCTGTGGGCACTGACCGGGCACTCCTTAAATCGTGGCATTCACATATATGTATCTCATATCCGATACTTTATATCCATACTAAAGCATGCAAAATGAATAAAACTATGTAGATCATCAAACGAACATAAACAGACATAGAAATGCACATTTCGTTCATCAAAAATCACCAACGGATGTCCAATAGATCCACAATCCCTATTTGGCCCACAAACCTGGGTGGAGCCTCCAACCACACAACCTACCGGCTGAGACGCAATCGGCCAGTCTAGTGCTGTTTTTTTCTTCTGTTTTTCTTTTATTTTTTTGGTTTTCTATTTTTTGATTTAATTTTCATTCCCTTTTTATTTTTTATTTTCATTTTTATATCTCATCTCTCAGTTTCTTTATTTTGAGTTTGTTTCCGCTGGGTTTTTCTGGTTTTCAATTTATATTGTTTCAATGTAAGGTGAATATTTTTTATTATATGCTGAATTTTTTCCAATATACAGTGAAAAATTTCTATATACAAACTCAAGATTTTATTAAGTATAGTGAACCTTTTATAAATACAGTTAACTTTTTTAACGTACCATGAACTTTTTTATAATGTACAGTGAACTTTTTAAATATAGACTGCACTTTTAAATTAAATACATTTTTTTCTAATATATATGTATATATTGATTTTAAAATATTTTAGGTCTTTCGAAAATCCTAAAATTGTTTATTAAAAAAACGCCTTTAAAACTGCAGAGAAAAAAAAACTAAACCAGCTCAAATGAGCATGCAGCGTGGGCGGGCCCATTTGCACCTGGCTTCAGGCGTTGGGTCACCTATTAGACGGTCTCAGGCATCAAATAGGAGCACTTGATGGTCGGTTCAGAGGGAAAATGAGGGAGGGGGTGAAAGGAGGGAGAGAAGAATATGGCTAGTCAGGCACAAGTTAAAAAGAAGGCATTTCCTTTTATATTCAACGGTCGAAACACTATAAAATAAAATAAATACAGATATGTTTCATAAATAAATGTCATATAGCTATTTTGAATATTTATGATGTAGGAGTAGTTAAATAAGTACACTAAAAATCAAAAATCAAAATAAATATAAGTACACACTCAAGCTAGCTCTCAACCGTGCGAATAATAAATGAAGTGTCCTAAGTAACCAAGAGCTCTTGTTATCTACACTGATGAAATTAGGCCAATATTATAGCATACATATATGTCCATTCACGGAGATTCAAACGGCGTGGATCGATCAATACCGATGGGAACTAGGACAAGAGTATAGCAAGCATTGCTCATACATCGTCAAGTAGCATATGAGTTTGGAGAGCCATGTTTGGGGACTAGGCGACGCGCAAATTTTCTCCCGCATTCGTCCGTGGACAAGAGGGGGCCAATCCACATACATGAATATGGGGGAGAGCCATCCAATGCTGCCCGTATACATTTGGCCAACAATTCAAACTAACCGGACGAAATTTATTCAAACATGGCGGATTTCATTCAAGTCCGGTTATAATTTACATAAAAAGGTCGATATTTCAACCGTATAACAAAAAAACTATGAAAAAAAATCTAAAACCTATACCGAACGACCACCTCGTATGTGTGGCCGCCCTGCCCTGCCGCGCCGCCGTCGCCGTCATTGCCGTCATCATGGTTGTCATCGTCGTGGTCCCTCCAGCGGTGGAACGGTACCGGAGGGGCACGACAACCTTGTCCAATGATTGCCTGCCGCTCGCGGAGGAGCTTCTACATATATACAATCTACGAAATACAGACAATGGAACCTTCATACTCGTATAAGTTGAAGCAAGTAAGCACCTCACAAAGAACTGAATATGCAGCTTCACAATTCCCTTGCCGATCCAGTCCACATTAGATCATATATTGGTTCATCAATTACTTGTTAGCATGTAATCCCGCAATCCAACACAAACATAGCCCATTAATTCATCACAAACACGAACTCGGCGACCCCGAATTCAGGGACAACGAAAGAAAGAAAAAGGTCATGACCTTGTTGGAATTGGGTATCAGGCTCTGGAAATCTTCTTGCCGATCCTGCTCCTCTGCCGCTGTGGCCCAATCAATGATCAAACCCAACAAGAAATTAATAATTAGCTATTGAAAAGGGCAAGAAGAGAAAAGAAAAGCTCACAGCGGCAACCAAGGTCGTCACCATGTTCTCCAATTCCGCTCCTCTGCCTGTGGCCCAATCAACGATCAACTCCAATAGGCAATTAATAATTAGCACTTGAACATGGAAAGAAAAGAAGCAAAGCCCACGACGGCAAGGCCATCACCTTCTCAGAGTGGTTGTGCATGGTGCACCTTAGTGGGATACATCTGCAAGTAAAAGACACATCATGCAAATTTACTTGCGCTTAATGAAGGATTGGGGCATAAGAATACCTACATGATTCCATATTTAACTCGGTAGCAAGACCAACACTTCAATTCAAAGTAAGAGATGTCCATTGCTGAACACTTCCTACACCAAACAAACAACATGCATATGGATATTATCCCTCACTAACCGGTAAACTTGCACACACACCCTGCCACCACTATTTCAACCTAACCATACCACTATATTAACAACATACCAAATAATCAAGCGGCATTGCAAATTTTCGTATGGAGGGGTTTCTGGAAACAGGGAGATAAATATACCAATTTACATGGAACATCCGTGCGCTAAGAATCTATCTTCCTCCTACTTCTTTGCCCTCCCTCTCTCCCTCCTCCTCCTGTTAGCCAAGACAACAAATCAAAGCATCAAAGCTAGCAAATAAAAAAGGATACAACAGGGGAAAGTACCACCATGAAAACCAAGTCAAACCACTATAATTTTTTTAGCAAGCAACATACACTCAAGAACCACATGGCTGCAGCAGGCGCATGCTATCACTGTGCAGATCGAACATATATTTTTCAGGCTAGGGCACACCACGTGCACCACCAAATCATAGTTGGTCGCATGCCTTGTGAATCTTACGTGTGCAAGTCTCATGCTTGAATCCTTGGTGAGAGAGATTGGAGGAGGAGCAGGGAGGAAGAGAAGAAAGTTGGGGGAGGAGAAAAGGAGAGGAGAAGAGCTCACCTTTTCGAAGCTACGAACTGCGATGACAATGCTCGAAGAATGACAACATGCGAGGGGTGCGCAAGATCCTTCAATCCTCTCCATCTTCCCCTGCCGCTGCAAGGATGGTGGAAGGTGAGCGGGCGAGCTCCCAGGAACAGACGGGAGGCGGCGGGGCGGAGGAGAGTGGGGATTTTTTTACTGTGTACGTGTGGAGGCTAGGGTTTTTACTCATCCACATAATCCAATTGCACCCAAACCAGGGAAAAACCCATCTCGTTTACTCGACCCCACACGACCTAACAGTTAACGAGACCCATCTATCATCGACTCTGGTTGAAATCATAGATGTGCAACACAATTGGACGGACGAGCTAACGCCATCCAATCAAAACGTATGACATTTACCACATCGTTCGGCCTAGCATGGTAGACCAGCATCCTTTCCAAGTTAGATGAGTAATGCAGATATAGAAGATAATGGAAGCATTACCCAAACTAAGAGATACTATCTTTGTCCTCGTTTATTGGTCTCTTTTGTAATTTGCGCCAATTTTTGACCAAATATTTAATTAATAAAATGTTAATGCATGGTTCGACAACTGCTTTAAGAAATTAGCATGATTGTGAAGGGGGCACTGCTTTCCTTTAACCATTTAGTTAACATATCCAGTGGCACTTTATGTATCTCATCTCATGGGCAGACACGCATAGATAGAATGTCTTAGGAGTTGGACCGAAGAAAAGAAAGATGCCCACTCCAATCTATCATCAATATTTTAATTTGAATGCCCTGGCCCAAGCAAACAAAATCAAAAGGGATTCATTGTCTCTCTCTTCAACCCAATCAATGCTCACACAATGCAGCTTGCCCCAAGAAAAGGATCAATTATCATGTGCTCGTTTCTTTCATAAACTCTTGCCTCTGCTGTTAATTCAGTTGGAATTGCGTGCTACGAAATTCATCATCTGCAGCAGGAGGTGACTTTTTAAAGGGTCTGGGAACGAGCATATTTAGTGGGGATCAACATCTGCTCTCTTTTCTCAGTGTCACAGGTACACATCTGTTCTGAATATGTCCCCTTGAAACTTCAGTCACATCCTTCAAGCAGTTAATGTTCGTTCATAGACAGATTGGGCTATTACAGTTTCAGCAATTCAGAAACCCAACTATTTCGTTCTGCTGTTAGTGTTTGCAAAGGGCTCTCTAAAATTTCTGCAAACCGCTTCATGTTCTGCATCACCAACAAATGAAATAAAGTGGTTCGGCACCTCACTACTTTAAGCAATAAGCACCTCACAACGATTTATTAGTATATTCGTCAAGCATGGCAAGTGGCAGTTAGTTTACATGTTCAGATGCGCACCGGCCAGTGCACACACATTCTAGAATGTCTCTGGACTGAAGAAAAGAAAGATGCCCACTCCATCCATTATGCTTTTTGAAAAGCGTGGCTTGTTGCAACTTTGGTTCCATCATCAGCATCCTAATTTCGATGCCCAGGCAAAGCAAAGCAGAAAGGCCTCCTTGTCTCTTGTTTTGAGCCCAATGCTCACACAGCAATCAAAGGCCTGCCTAATCTGATTCTAACCCCACAGAGAATTCACAAGCACAGCACAGGAGCAATATTCCCATCGCCATCGCCATGAGCGTGATTGCGGCTGCTGTGGGGAAGCAGGTCCTCGACAAGCTGGGCGGCAAGCTTGGCGGCGAGCTGGGCAGCTACGTCGTGTCAGAGGTCACTCTGCAGTGGAGGTACAAAGACGACGTGTTGAAGTTGGGGGAGAAGATGAAAGATGTGGAGGCCGTGCTGGGTGATGCCGACGAGAGGTCGCGTCGAGGAGGACGAGAAGACGGAAGAGTGTACGAGCGGTGGCTTACCAAGTTTAAGCGTGTGGCCTATGATGTGGAGGACGTGCTGGATGAGTTGGAAGCCAACGAGCTCATCAAGAAGAGCCAACCCAAGGTAACTCTACTTTCCCTCTCCTCGTCGCTGGCCGTACGCCCCTCTTGCGGCTTCCGTATTGTAGGTTTGTCTCGCTGTTAGGGCTGCACCATGGAATTATCCAACGACCAACAGCGAGCGAGTCGTCTCAACGAACGGCTGAGATGTCAATCCCTCCACAGCGGTGGCCAGCAAGCACGGGGCAACACAGTATCGGTTTCAGGAGAAGAAGCCATCTTTCGGCATTCGTCTCGGCGGTGAGCTGCGGTCTGTGCAGAGGCCTCCAGAGACTACTCAGTATTTTCCTGCTAATTTAATGGGATATCTGAGATGTTTATTCTTCTTCATCTAATCTAAAAAGATAGGGATCCATTCTGCGTTCCTTTTTTTTGTGTGAATAAATCCATTCTGCGTTTATTGTGGTTGGAGCAAATGTCTTTGTGTAAATCAGGGGGCGAAGGGATTGGTTAGGAGCGAGTCCGTAAGTTAATTTGCCTGTGTGCTGCCCGTAAGTGTAGCTTTTTTGATCTGATTATGCCATAGCCCATCTTTACATATCCCTTCTTTTGTAACCAACATGCGTCCTTCTCAATCAGCCAGGCAGATGAGAATCCGAAAAAAGATGTGCTTAGAGACTGAAGTTATTAACTTAAACTCTTTTATCTTTGCAGGTCAGCTTATGGTTTTCCAGAAACAATCAACTCCTGCAGCGAATGACCATGCCCCACAAGATGAAGAAGGTGATGGAAAAAATAGACGCAATTGAAAAGGAGGGCAGAACGAGGCTCAGTCTTGTGCCGCAGGAAGCAAGGGGAGAAGGGAGCAGAAACAATGAAACACTTGCAGCCAACTGGAATGTTGCTGGCATGAAAACTGGAATGGTGGGCAGGGGTATCGACAAGGAGAAGATAATCAGCCTGCTACTCACAAGTGAAGAAGCTAACCAGGATATCTCCATCATTCCAGTTGTCGGCCTTGGTGGCATAGGCAAGACAACATTGGCTGAATCAGTTCTTGCAGACAAGAGGGTCAGTGTCTTTGACATCTCAATATGGGTTAATGTGTCCATGCAGTTTGATTTGCACAAAATTGGGAGTGTCATCCTGAAAAGAATGATGGATGACACTATCAACCTTGACAACTGTGATTTGCAGTTTCATCGTCTGAAAAAAGAACTTGCTACTAGAAGATACTTGATTGTTCTGGATAATCTCTGGGAAGAAGATGGAAATAATCTTGAAAGGCTCAAGGAGATGTTACAGCATGGCCGAAAGGGCAGCCGTGTTATAGTAACCACCCGAAACCTACGCGTAGTGCAACAATTACGCACTGGTTTTCTTGCAAATGAGAGGAAAATTTGCCCAGTTCCAGAGTCTGAAATAATAGAGTTGGATGTTTTAGAACCTGGTGACTGTTGGGAATTAATGAAGCAAAGGGCATTTGGGCCTGATGATGACCATACTGGCTTGGAAGAAATTGGAAAGCAGATTGCAGCCAAGTGTGGAGGATTACCGCTCGTGGCAAATGCTCTTGGGCAAGTAATGTCAGAGCTAAGGACCGTGGGGGCATGGGAACATATAAGGGACACCAAGGTTGTTTTGGATTTTCAAGAAGAACATCAGCAGGAAACATTAGAGAGTCTAATGCTGAGCTATTACTGCATGAAGAAAGAATTCAGAATGTGTTTCACGTACTTGGCAGCCTTCTCCAAGGGCTTTGTCATGGACAGCAATCGTCTAATCCGGCAATGGAATGCACTTGGATACATTAATTCAAGGCACGATGGTCAAAGGTGCATCAACTACCTTTTGGGGATGTCCTTTCTTCGGATTCCAGGATCCGCTTTGGTTAGTACCTATAGACACCATTTCTCTTGTACCGTTGTATAGCTGGTTCATTTTTACCATTATGTTTTTTTACTCTATTTATAGACAAGAACACGCTTTCATAAATTGTACTCTGGTATGGTTTAGATTAGTCCCTACACTTTGACTTTTCATTTATGTTAATGATTTCATATATCCATCTCCAAATTTTTCATTTATTATTAGCATTGATAACTTCATTTTTATACTTTACTAGGTCATTTATTTTGACTACGTTGGGTTTATATATTTTTAATTTTAGATTCTTCCTTGTCCTTTTATATTTTTTTAGTTTTACATTCTTTCTTATCCTTCGATTCCTGGATTTAATGTCTCGATTGTGTGCCACAAAATTAGAACATATATATGATGGTGATTCAATCCTAGTTAGAGTCCACCAAATTATGTGGATGGTACTATTCTTTTCTAGTGAGAATTTGTGGCATTACTTTGGCAACCCGCCACTTTTTTTGCAATGGAAGATACATCCCCCCTACATGTATATTAATTTAATAAGTTTAGCAATAAGGCTTTCGAACGATATCTTAACTTAGTGGAGTATCAAACTACAAGATGTCATTTGCTAGAGCTACCAGGTTAACATTACAACACAATAGTTTTGCGGGAACAAACCTGGATCGATATAAAAGTTCACAAGCTGGTTATAGAAACAAAGAAATTACAGTGCAAGCGCACTAGGTGGTGTGTGTGAGCGTGACCATGAGCACTAATCCTTACACTCTGCCCATGGCCCTCCGGTAGTCTAGAATCTTCTGGGTTGTCCTCTAGGCAGCCCACATCATTATTGTGATTCCATGGACCATGACTACAGTGATCTTGGGAATGGCGACAAACTCATAAAATTTAATTGACTTCAAACTAACAGTGAGAAACCCGACCAGGTATTGTCGTGTATTCCCCGCCCCCGCCCACTACTCGTCCCTATCCCCACTCACAGGGCAAGCTTTTCCTCGTCCGCGATACCCGCAGAGGATTCCTGCCCTTTCTGAGTTGTTGATGCAACAACATTGTACGACGGTGGTTGCGTGGTCACTGGATGACAGGAGAGATTGGGAAGGCGCCACGACACAGGGATAGGTAGCTTAGGGAGGTGTTGTGACCAATGACTACTAGTACCAACCAGAGGCGAGGTCGGGACAGTGCCAGCGTTCTAGTGTGCACGGCCCGGAGGAGCGGGGCAGCGAGCGACCATGGGGAATAGCCGAATAGGAGAGATATAGGGCGGGCCAGTAGGATCGGGCTAGCAAACGGCTGCTGGTGAAGTGGCAATTGGCGGCGGCGACGGGTCATGTGGTCAATATGGGGAAGAGAGAGGGTGGCACCGGGCAGCTATGCGGGGATGATGGACTAAGGGAGGCTAGGCTTCGGGAGAGGGATTTAGGTTTAGTCCCTTAGGGCTGCAAAGGTGGTCACACATGCCAGGCCCCTCCCGGCGATGGTATTGAGAGAGACAGTTGACAGGAATAAATGACGAGAGATGATTCATATTCCTTTATGTGGTTCACGTGAATCTGGCTCAGATAAGACATAACCATGGGCCAAGTGCATATGGTAGCACTATTCAAAATTATTGTATTTCTTCCTTCCCTATTTACACGGTGTCCACATATTTCAAGGTTTAACTTTGACCTTCAATTTGGTCGATAAAAACATGAGTTATATGTCACAAAAATTATCATTCAATTCATACTCCAAATGTTTCCAGTGGTACAATTTTTATGACATGTGACTCACATATTATTTTTCAAATTGATGGTCAATTTTCAATCATGAAATGCAAGGTCGCCATGTAAATTGGGACGAAGGGAGCATTCCACTCTGTCAGACCCCAAGCCATGAGTGTCATCTCCTGAAGAACATACCACAGTAGCCCTAGCTAAGATTAATGTTTGCCTTCCGTTTCCTCCTGAGCAGTGTGAATGTGAGCGCTCCCCCCCCCCCCCCGACCAACTTTGGGACAGGGGCCACCACCGATGTGGAGGAACTGGCAGCGGCTAGAGTTCAGCACTCCAGTGCCACCCAGGGAGCGGCATAGGAGCGATTCCTTTAATAATCACTCATATTCATAATTTCTAGTTAGTAAGCAAGCTATGTATAGTTTCAAATTAGTTGAAACTTATTGAACTTGTTAGTAAACAAGTCAATCTTGACATCCAAAGAAATTCAAACAATTTACAAAAACATATCTACAAAGATATGTATGTACTACCATTCCTTGTATGCAACATATGCTCTACTTGCTCTGTTAGTTAGCCTTCCTTGTATGCAACATATGCTCTACTTGCTCTGTTAGTTAGCCAAACTTCATATTTTTATATGAAAATCCATAGTTTGTAGTTAAAATTTTGTGTAGGAAAGTTCTTGGTAAAAGGCTCCACAGAGTTTCAGGAAGTTTCAATTTTATGTTCTTACTTTGCTATATTGTCGCTGTTTTATGTTTCTCCTTACGATAATATATTGATAGTAGTTACCTCTGCAGGTTAGTCCAAGTGCATTGCATTTCAAAACTCCTCCAGAACTCGTCATGCATGATTTGGTGCATGATCTTGTGTCAAGAATTGTTGTTGATGACTTCATTAATCTCGATGCTACCAAAAGCACAAGCTGGAACACACCTCATTACTACCGGCATGCACAGTTAACCAACTTGAAGAATGATCCTAAGGTTTTCAAATATATTCCAGGCAAACTTAGATCCCTCCATTTTAGGGATTTTGGGGGAATGCAACTCCCGAAAAAGGCATTTTCTCTGTGCAAGTACATACGTGTCTTGGACCTAAGTGGACATTCAGCTAAAGGCCAATCAGCTCCAAGTAGCGTGGTGCTGCCATCTTCCATTAGTCAATTGAAGCTAATTCGGTATCTTGATGCCACAGGCTTGCCAATAGCATCACTTCCTAAGAATTTTCATACACTACAAAACATGGAAACTCTTATTCTATCAAATTCCTTGCTTGAAACCTTACCTGACATTATTTGTCGCCTCGGCAAACTTTGCTATTTGGACCTATCTGGCAATAACAGGCTCAGTAAGCTGCCAGCATCACTAGGGGAGCTCTCTCAACTCTTTTTTCTCAATCTATCCGGGTGTTTTATACTCCAAGAGTTGCCTGAATCAATCTGTGAGCTTACATGCTTACAACACCTAAACATGTCAGATTGTTGTGCTCTTCAAAAGCTCCCTGATAAATTTGGTAGCCTTCCTAAACTCTCCTTCTTAAACTTGTCAAGTTGTTCAAAGCTCACCAAACTACCTGACAATATAAGCCTTCCGTGTTTAGAGCATCTGAACCTATTGAGTTGCCATGAGCTAGAAAACCTGCCAATTGATTTTGGCCACCTTCAGAAACTTGAGTTCTTGAACCTCTCTGGTTGCTACAAGGTTTTAATGCTGCCAGGGTCATTTTGCCAACTTAATCATTTGAAGTACCTAGATCTTTCAGATTGTCATAACCTTGAAAAACTCCCTGACTGTTTTGGTGACCTCGTCGAGCTTCAGTATTTGAACCTAACAAGTTGTCCTAAACTCCGAGGATTGCCTGAGTCAGTATGCAAATTGTTTAAGCTGAGGTGTCTCTATTTGTCGTACTGTCTGAGGCTCAGTGAGCTCCCCTCCTCATTTGGTGACCTTAAGCTTCAAATACTGCACATGAATGGCCTTCTATATATGTATGACTGCCCTGATAGCATTGGTGACATGACCAGTCTCACTCAGTTTGTGATTGATACTGCAACTTCTAAGCTGCTTGAGAAGATTCCAGCCATTCAAAAGCGTCTAAATCTCGTGGGCACAGTAAGGCATGACATACATGAGATAGAGAGCAGAGGATGCAGCAGTATAGTGGACCTTGTGGGATTGACTTGTTCAGAGCTGATACTTGCAGGGCTTCAAAATGTCAGGCATCCAGAAGATGCAGACAGAGTCAGACTGCGTGATAAATCAGATATTCGATTGCTTAAACTTCTCTGGGAAAACCAAGAAGGTAAATCAGTGCTGGACAGGCTAGTACCTCCTCGGACTCTTGAACACTTTCAGCTACTCGGGTATAGCAGCAAGGATTTCCCTAACTGGATGTTTCACATCTCGTCCTATCTCCCCTTTCTCAGCGAACTAACTCTTAATGGTTTGGAAGCATGTGATTCTCTTCCTCCATTCGGGGCACTGCCAAATTTAAGAATGTTGTGTCTGAAAAACATTCCCAATATTAAGAAAATCGGTAAGGAATTCTATGGAGAGGGCAGACCTTGTATGAAACTAAGAGTACTGACGCTGAAGTTGATGAAGAATTTGGTGGAATGGTGGACAACAGAGACAGGTGAAGAAAACAAAGAGTTCTTAATCCCCAATTTGCATTTTTTGTTTGTAGTGGACTGTCCAAAGTTGAAGTTCCTACCATATCCCCCAAGAAGTATGAATTGGGGTTTGAGCAACAGCGACGCAGTTTTGCCAGAACGAGGATTTGGAAACCTCTCCTCTTATATTCATCCTTCTGAGATCGTTCTGAAGAGCTGTAGTTTCTCTCAAGACAGGTGGGATAGTTTTCAACACTTTACCACCCTGGAGAATTTTTATGTATACTCCATCAGTGGCTTGAGGACTTTGCCAGAGGTCATGCGGTGCTTCACTTCTCTCACTGGACTATGGTTGGTGTCGTTGAATGACCTGGAGACACTCCCGGTATGGTTGGGTCAGCTCAGTTCTCTAGAACTCTTTCACATCCACAATTGCCCTAAGCTGACATCTCTGCCCGAAAGCATGAAGAATCTCACCGCTCTTAGAAAACTGAGGTTGCTACAGTGCAAAGGCCGGGAGATATTACCGGAATGGTTGGGACAGTTGACTTCTCTAGAAGAACTTTTCATCAGAGATTGTCCCAGCCTGACATGTTTGCCTGAAAGCATACAGAATCTCTCTGCTTTGAAGCTACTGAGAATTGTTCGATGTCCGAGTCTAATTGCGAGGTGCCAAGGGGAGGATGCCCACAAGATTTGTCACATCCCCAAAGTCGAATTCAACTGAGCTGTTTGTACAAAATTGTTGGTCTCTTATGCAGAACTGGGGAACCCTTGGCCAAGTGAGAGGAACTGGGATATTACAGCTGGGTAATTCCATCTCGACGCCGGACGCCCTCTGCCCTTTGGAGGTGGAGGTGGGCACCGACGACCCCGGCTTCCTCAGCATCTTCTCTGAGGCCATTGTTACCGCCCACCTCTCCATTTTTGCTCCCGGTGTTCTATCCCTGCTGCAGAGAAGGTATGCAGCCTGGGGCCTTCTTTTTCAAGTGTTACATTAGAACATTTGTTTCTTTCGGTACAGTTCAAGGGCAGAAGCATATATACTGCAGTTGTTATCTTTATAAGATGCAGTATTAGTTGTAGCTAATCTTGTCAACTTTTAGAAATTGAACTTGCATCAAACAACTATGCGTCACTGGAATGCAACTTCTTATTGGTTTTCTTCTCTTTAGGTAAGTCAATTTTCATCGTGCTATAACATCCAGCTGACATCCACATGACTATTATTTGTCAATCATGCGCGCAGGCTTACATCGCTGTTCCGGGTTGCTGAACCTTGCAAAAATGAGGCAGAGCTTAAGGAAGTGGGCAATTCCAAGGAGCAGTTTCTTTGAGACCAAGTTCTCGCTGGGATTCTCAAGGAGCGTATTTTGATGACGGAGGAGCTCTCCAGTAGCTGACTGACTAATGTTGTACTACTTCTACTGTTACCGTTGTGAGTTAGAAAGGAATTGAACGTGACTCCAGGGCCTCGAGGAGAGGAACCATGTAAGATTACTAATTTCAACAGAGCGACTTTTTTTGTGGCAATGCTTCATTCATTCATGTATGCAATTTATCTATCGTGTTACTACTTTTACTTCTATACTTGCTAATGTGGTTACTCTCTCCAGATAGCATACATCTTGGGCCTGCCTGCGCAAATCACTAGGTACCGAGTGTGCCTGGTCAGTTGCTTCAGGACATGATCAATGTGCCCAGTGAATGGAAAGACAACACAAGTTACTCTCCAACGGCCGTCCCTTGTTGTCTATTTTTGCCATGCTGGATTGTGAGCAGATGGCCATTTAATTATAAGGTTGTGTATATAGTCGTTTATAAGGTTTTGTATAGTCGTTTATAAGGTTCTCAATGGCTCATTTAGAATCAATCCCAGTGCATGCGTGCTGATCATGCTGCTGCCATGGCATGGCATGTTTCTGTTGTTATCGATCCATTACTGGCTGCAACTTCCATATATACAAATGAAGATGATGATTTAGATTCTGTCTTCCGATTTTCTTGAGAGAGCCCTTCCCTTGTTTCCTGGAGTATTTTCTTTTGATGCTTATAAATGGTGGCGGCAGTAATGCGTTCCTAGGTACAAACGTAGAAGTCATTGTTTTTGGTTAAATCCTCCTTTTGTTATTTATTTATTGATGTATTTGGGCCAACTAGGTTAGTTTACCTGCTTTTCTTCCTGTATTTGAGCCAACAAAACAATGGAATTGTATTTCCCCAACATACGGTGCACTTCTGTTTTTACCATCTTGTATGCTTATTCTCTCAGATGGTAGTGCTTTTTATGGAATAATATTGGAACTGCTTGAGCCTTATGTCGTATTCCATTAGGTGTTAGTTTCTTTTTTGGTCCGAGATAAATCCCTGTGTATTCTTGTATGATTACTTGTTTTTGACAAAAAATATTGCAACCTGGTTGATACATTCCTTACGTTACAGCTGGTTTCCTGTGATTTCTTCAGAATGATTGGTTTTCCACTGTATTATTTGCAACCTGGTTTTTGTCTGATTTTCTTTTTTCTTTCTATTTTTTATCTTTATCTTTGTTTCTAGGTTTTCCACTGTATTATTTGGAACCTGGTTTTTGTATAATTTTCCTTTTATTTTTTATCTTTATCTTTATCCTTGTTTCCTGTTTTTCTAGTTTTTTCTTGATTCTTTTTCTTGTTTATCTCTTTTTTCCCTATTATTATTTTCTTTTACTCCTTATGATTTCATTTATTTGTATCTTTTATTCTTTCCCTTTTTTGTTTTATTTTTTTGTTTTACTTTGCATTATTTTTTAAATGAAATGTAAAATAAATTTAAATGTAGTGATTTTTCTTCATAAATATGTACTTTTCCCAAACACACATCAAACATTTTCCAAATACATGTTGAACATTTTACAAATACATGTTCTTCATTTTTAGATACACCATGAACTTTTTCCAAATAATGTTGATTTTTTTTCAGTACATGATGACGTGGTGAACATTTTTTAAAATCATATTGAATTTATTTTAATACACGATGAATATTTTTTATACATGCAAATACTTTAAAAAATACATGAACATTTCCAAAATGTGAGAACACTTTTTATAAGTACATGAATATTTTAGTTTTCAATGCATATGCACTTTTTATTGTTAAATAATATGTTAGTTTTTGAGGCTAAATACTCTCCACTATATTGATTAATATAGAGTTCTTTTTTGAAAAGAGGCGCTTTATTACTTAACAGGTTAAAGCATTACATCTGGTCTCAGCATAACTAAGATGCAGAGAGCCAAACAATGTCCTCCGACACAAAAGAAAAGTAAAACGGCAAAATACAAACAAACATGTACAGTCCCCGCCCATGTTGGGTAAAAGTATCCCTCGCCGTAGCCTTCAATCGTGTAAACACCTCTGTAAACAGGTCTAGATTATCCAAGCGTTGTATAGAGGACCTACATAAGAGAAGTAGTTTTATCGTTAAAACCTTATTCATTTTTACATAGCCAAAGCGACCAAATAACGGCATGCGCTCCCACCCTGAGAAGAGTTCTAAACCTATGATAAATCACATGTAACTAGTTGCTCAGTATATTAGCGACACTACAAGGAGGATATAAGCGACTAGCTACCTGGATGACTGACCATATAGAACGAGCCAATTTACATTGGACAAATGTTTTATTGTCTCATCACGCGGGACACATTAATACTCCCATGCCAATTCATCTTACTACGCGGGACACATTAATTCCGCGACGAAGATACCATGCAAATATTTTATTCTTAAGAGGTATCTTCATCTTCCAGATTTTCTTGTTATTATCACACTAGTAGAAAAATGGGCTTTCATTCGGGCCTGGCCAGCCCATTAGTCCCGGTTCTTATACGAACCGGGACCAATGGGTGCATTCGTCTCGGTTCGTGAGCCCAGGAGGCCGCCCGGGGCCTCGCGGGCTTTGGTCCCGGTTCGTCTGGACCCATTTGTCCCGGTTCTAAGAACGAACCGGGACCAATGGGCCTCACTCCTGGCCCATAACCATTGGTCCCGGTTCCAGCCACGAACCGGGACAAATGATTTGCCTATATATAGCCCATCGCCAGCGAGCAGAGCACTCCACCGTGCTCTGTTTTTTGCTGGCCGGCGAGGGGAGGGCATTTGGGTGCTCTAGCTCACCTCCTATGCACATGAGGTGTTCGATGAAATGTCCGAGCCACACTAGTTAATATTTCTTCTCTTGAAACTCGACCTCGGAGCTCCATTTTCCTCGAGATTTTTCTAGGTTTAGCGGTCCGTCACGCCCCTTCCCCATCTTCACCGCCGTCGATCGCCCGCGCCGATCTCATCGCCGGCACCACCGTGGTGAGCCTCTTGTTCTTATCTTCTTTCTGAAAGAAAAAAAATTCTTACTTGAGATGGATACTTGTCTAATTTTCTTACTTTTATTATTCCTTGTTATTATATAGTGCGATGGTTCTGGCATCCGCCCCTGTCGGCCCTCGTCCTGTCTATGATTCGGATGTGGTATATATTATCTTTTTATAACTATTTGGTTCATTTATTGTTTATGACAATTATGCCGACCAACGTGACATAGATTTTTTTTATGTAGGAGGTGGTTGAACCGGAAATTCCACCCGACCCTATTGCTGAGAGGTTAAATTTAGTCGAAGAAGAAAACAATTACTTGAAGGAAAAAATTAAAAAAATTGAGGAGGAGCAGATGATATTGGAGTTGCATGTTGCGGATGTCGTCGATGATCACAAGATCAAGATGGATGCAATGCGATTGAAGATTAGAAAGATTAGAAAATATGCCATTCATACCGAGGCTTGGTATCATTATGACGTTGGATCAATTGTTACCTTAGTTGTGATTATGATCGCATTTGTTGTTGCATTGAAAGGTTTTACATAGTTTCAATATATGGTTTAACTAGATGCTCTGGAGAGCTATATGTTGTTCAATTTGAACTATGTATGTACTTTGGTTTTAATGTGATGATGAACTACTATTAATTTGGTCACTTATCACTATCCAGCTGAAAATAATCAGTAAATGCATGAAAAATAACAAATGAAGTCAGAAAGGGTTGAAAATTGATGATGTGGCTTTGAATTGTGCATTTTAAGCACAAAAAAACTATGAAGTTCAAATAAGTTCAGAAAAATGAAATCCCATTGTAATAGACGAGTTTCCGTATGAAACCCTGATACTTCCAAAGAGATTGTCCGTTTTGTACACGAAGTGCATCCAGTTTTTGCCGTAAGCCTCTCTACTTTCTTGCACATGCTATGTGGGTGAAATGATGATACCATGCCAACTTTCAACCTTTTCAGAATTTATTTGTAGTGCTTTTCAATTTGAGGGTCTTATAGCTCAAATAATCAGTAAATGCATGAAAAATGGTGCATGAAAAATAACAATTAAAATAAATAAGTAATTAGAAATAAATTAATATAAACTTTAATAAAATATATAAGTAGAAACAAAATAAATAAACTTTAATAACATTTATGAAATTAAAATTAACAAATTATTTTCTATTCAAAACATTATAAGCAACCTCTAGTATTATTGAAACTAAAATTATATAAAATTGATGAAACTAAAATTATCAAAGTATTTTCTGTTCAAAATCATGAAAAGCAAAAAGAATTTTCGTAAGGAATTTTTTTTAGAAACTTTAATAGCAAAAAGAATTATCATAAAATAAAATAAATAAGCAATTAGAAACAAAATAAAATAAAATAAAATAAAATAAATAAGTTTTTTGTTATAAGTAGAAACAAAACAAAATAAATAAAGCAAAAAAGAAAACAAAAAAACAGTCAAAAAATAAAAAATATGCCACCTACTAGGCCGCCACGGCCTGAATACGACTAGAAACCCATTGATGGGCTAGGATTCATGCCCGCAGAAGGCCCAGTAGGCCCATCAGGCATAGAAGTGACATTTAGGCCCGTAAGCCTGCAATGGAGAGGAGCTCGAGAGGGGTGCGGCAGTGGGGCTTATAAACCACTGCGCGCCCCTCTCAACTAGCGAGGTGGGACTAAACTTTCGACGCGGGCGCAGCAGCACAGGACCTCTGGTCCCGGCTGGTAGCACCAACCGGGACTAAAGGGGTGCATTGGTACCGGTTCGTGGCACCAACCGATACCAATGCCCCCCTTTAGTCCTGGTTGGTGCCACCAACCGGGACCAAAGGCTGCCGCTTCCCGCCCTTTGGCCTGCCGAAAACTGACCTTTGGTCACGGTTGGTGGCACCGACCGGGACTAAAGGGGGGCATTGGTACCGGTTGGTGCCACGAACCGGGACCAATGCTCTTGGTATATAAGCAGGACTTGTGGAAATTTCACTTCTCATCTCGCAGTTGCCGCCCCGACGACATCGACGCCGCCAAACCCTTGAAGCATTGTTGAGGCCACCCCAAACCCTTGAAGCATTGTCGAGGCCACCCCAAACCCTAGAGAAGCGTCGAGGCCATGCCACTAATATGATTCCTTATCGTGTTTAGCTAGCTAGTTCAACATTTGCCACTAATATATCCATCTGTCATGTTTGAATAATAATTGCCATGTTGTAAATATTTGCAGAAATTATGGATCCGCACCCCCGAGACGAAGCAAAAGAAGCGGTGTTGGGGGAGATAATCGCACACGGAAGTGATGCCGTCTTGTCGTTTCTCAACGACACATCCACCGATGGTCTTGAAAGACAGGATGAAGAAGCAGGCTATGACGATGATCAAACAATGGAGGACGAAGGACACCGTGATGGCGGCTCCGGTGACCGAATTGAGGGGGAAGGACAGGATGAAGAAGAAGGCTCCGGTGACCGAACGGAGTCCGGCCAGGTATATATATTAATTAATTAAGCATGTGCTGACTATAGCTAATTGATGCATCAATTATTTTTGGTATGTACACATATTAACTCTCTTCTTTTTCTTCTTTTCTAGCCCTCCGGATCAAGTAACACTTCGGTAACGAGACGAGGCCCGAAGAGAAAGTTGCGCGCGGATGAAAGGTACACGATCATCGAAATTGATCGCGCTGGCCAACCGATTGAACCCCTCCGGACCAAGCAAAAATTTAATGCTCAGTGCGGGGTTCTAGTGAGGGACATGATCCCAATCAGCATCGAGCAATGGTTGAAGCCTAAGGACAAAGACTCTCAGGTGTCTTATGTCAGCGATAGGCAGAAAGCTGATCTTTGGACTGCCTGCAGGAAAATTTCACCTTCTCGCCAGAGGAGGATCCGGAGAATCCAGTTAAAAAGCCAATGATCAAGGCTTATGCTCTTAAGAAGATGGCTGAGCTATTCCGGAGGTGGAAGAATGAGCTGAAATCATCGTTAGTCGACCAAGACAAGACTCCTGAATTCATCGGCCGATTTGAGAAGATCAAAGATCAGTGGCCCGAATTTGTCACCAAAAAGAAATCTCAGAGAGCAGCGAAGATGTGAGCAACAAACAAGAAAAATGCTGCAAAGAAGAAGCATCACCATCGCACGGGGTCAGGTGGCTACCTGAAAGCCCGGCCGTTGTGGGACAAGACTGAGAATGACGTCATTGATAAAGGGATCGAACTAGAGACTTGACGTTGGCCAGACCGTTGCAAGACTTGGTTCTTCGGGGTTGGGGGAAAATTGGACCCTATAACAGGGAAGTGCGTTTGGACCAACGAGCAGCTGAACACACCCATCGAGAAGCTTCAGGAGTATATCGAAAAGTCGCAGCAAGGGACGTTCGTTCCAGACAGAGAGAACGATGAGCTCACAGAGGCCCTCGGGAATCCTGAGCACCCCGGACGGACACGAGGCACGCCAGGCTCCCTTTCATGGAAGGCTGGATTTCCTGACGCAGGCGGTTACAAACGCCGGGAGAGGAAGAAGAAAAAGGAGTTGACCCAACTACAGGCGCTGCACGCAAGGGTACAAGCGCTAGAGGAATGAGAGGCAGTTCGCAGCACGCGACCTGCCGAAGCTACACCCGAAGCTACCCCGCCATCTCGGCGGAGAAGCAGTGTGGCTTCCACGAAGCTGCTTCAGGAGCCTGTCTTCATGGCTCCTGCTAGCTACCCCGTAGATGCTATCACGGAGTCTCAGCATTGCCACCTTATGATGCAGTGGATGGAATTGAAAGTCAAGGCGGCTGTTGGCTCTGTTGCACCTCCTGAACCTGGCGCAACTTTTCACTGCCGGCCGATTCCAGAAGGATATGCTAGGGTGATGGTGGATGAAATCACAGAAGGATTTGAGGACCTCCAGCCACCCTATGGGTGAAGGGGAGACTCGGCTGGGTTCTTGTCTGAAGACTCCATGCCTATGGCGGAAGGAGCTCATCAACCTTCCAAACTGGATGCCTCCGCCTCCTCCTCCTCATCCGGCGAGTCAGGGCACTCCGCCTCCTCCACCGCCTCCTCCTCCGGCGAGTGATGATCAGGGCACCCAGCCTCCTTCTCCGGCGCATGGCGGCACTCCGCCTCCTTCTTCGCCTGCGCCGGCATGCCCGAGCAGCCACTAGCCTCCTCCTTCTCCGCATCGCCAGCAAGGGCGGAAGAGACCCACCGCCGCCCCGGCTGCTCCGGCGCGTCATAGTCCTTCTCCTCCGCCTCATAAGCAAGCACGAAAGAAGACAGCCGCAGCCGCTCCGTCTGCTCCGGCGTCTAGCAGTACAGCCAGAGGCAGGAGGCAATACAGATACGGTCCACCTCTCAAGCCTCTAGAGAAGTTACCATACGAGAGGACCGCAGAGGAAAACGCGAAGATCGTGCGGACCGAAGTGAAGGACTTATTTGAAGGGTTGAAAGCAAAGAGACATCCACCTCCGGAGGAGAAGGTAGATCCGGTGAAAGCAAAGCGCACTATCGATGCCCTGAGGAAACCACCAAAGTCTCCGCCAAAAACCAACTACGAGCGCATTATTGAAAAGGCATATCTCAAAGCGGAGCGGTCGGAAAATACTGTCAGTGATCAAAGGTTAAAAGAACGAGTAGCTGGGAAAAAAATAGCCCAGCTCGGCGAACAAGCAAACCAATCGTGCCCCCCGCTCAATGTGTCTAGCGACATCGTCGCTAATGCTCTAGGGATGGTGCCGGTTATAGCAATCTTGGAGATTACCTGCTCGATGATGTACATTATGATTTCTTGGAGGTGGATGAACACAGATACGAGTACGGGAAGCCTCTCGTCAAAGATGAAAAATCTCTAACAACGATGATGCGAATATTCCATAATTGGTACATGAAAACCTGCAGAGAGTCTGGGGGGACGAATACTTTGTATCTGAGAATTAAAGAGGAGCACGACCTCGTTGGAACTGATCTATTGCATGTTCCATTTGAAGAGTTCTTCCAGTTCTTCAATCAAAAGGCCCTCGATAAATTAACGGTCACTTGCTACTGTCTGTAAGTACTACTTTTGTCATTAAGTCTCTATATATAGCTCAGCTCTCTCATTGCATGCATTTATAATTATCCTCACTGTATTATGCATATTGAAGATCGTCGAGTGCAAAAGCAGAAATGTATGATATTGGGTTCATTAACACAAATCTCATAGATGAATTTCAGGTTACAAAGAACGTCGAAGAGGCCGAGGCCAACTTGCTCAAATCATTGTTAATAAATCAAAACAAAGATTTAATACTCTTTCCTTACAACTTCAAGTGAGTGTTACTGTCGTGTGCATTCGGTTTCCCTTATTACTCGAGCGAGGTTATAGTAATGTAATTGATGAGTTATGCATGCGTGCGTAGCTTCCACTATATTCTCCTGGAGATTAAGCTTGAGTGGGGACTAGTAACCGTCTTAGACTCGAGACGAAAAGATCCCGAGACCTATGCGGACATGACTAAAATGCTCAACAAGTAAGTTCAATCGATCATTATCGCACCATATCAACAACTTTTTGTTCATTTCCTGATATCTCAAGTAATAATTATTTTCTTTGTCTTGCAGGGTTTGGAAACAGTTCACCGCAGAAGCTCCGAGACTGCCGAAGGAGCTACAATATAAATATCCGAAAGTAAGTACTACTAGCTAGCTAGTTGCGCGCATCTCCCGTTGATTCTAGCTACTTTCATCAATGCCATTTATAATGCTTCATTATCAGTTTGATTGACCTCTATTTCTCGTAAAGTGCTTGTGGCAGGAACAAGGGAATGATTACTGTGGATACTACGTGTGCGAGTTCATCTACAACGCGACTTCGAAAAATAAGCGAGGCTACTCTAAAAGACAATATGAAGTGCCTAAGCAATAATATTCACAATTTCATTTTATTACACCATCATTTCTGTTGAGTTTCATTCATATATATGTATTAACCCACTTCTTCAAATTAGACGTGGCAGATGCAGAATGAACTCCTACCACAAGATCGCATGAAAGCAATTCAAGAGGAATTGGTGGGATACTTTCTTGACCACGTCATCAATAAAGCCGGAGAATACCATGTGGAAGTTGAGTTCAAATGCTAGGGGATTGTAAGAGATCTTACATATTGTATATGTATGTAGCCAGTAGCATCAGATAGATAATACGAAAACTTGTTGTTCGACCAATCTCTCGGAGAAGGAGAGGTCGATCACTTCTCTCGGTATGCAGGACGAACTTCTGTACTTAATGGTTTCCTTCATTTTCTTACTAGCTAGCGTGTCGAGGGCCTCTCTATGTATAGTACATAGCGTCGACCAAGCACGGAGATAAGAGAGGACACTTCTCTCTATTAATTAATTAGCTACCTAACACAATATATGAAACACCTTAATTAACCATACAAAACCCCCAAATCCACCCCCCTTTTAGAAAAAAAAAACAAAAACCCTAGCCCTTGAACAGCTGACGCGTGGATGCCTATTGGTCCCGGTTGGTGCCACCAACCGGGACTAAAGGGCCTCCTGCCTGGGCTCGCAGCACCGGCCACGTGGAGGCCCATCTGTCCCGGTTAGTATAAGAACCGGGACTAAAGGCCTAGGCATTAGTAACGATCCTTTACTCCCGGTTTCCCAACCAGGACAGATGGGCCTTATGAACCGGGACAAATGGCCCTTTTTCTACTAGTGTCAACTGGCACGTCAGACTGGATCAAAGCTCTATACATAGACTTCACTAAGAATTGCCCATTCCCATGTAGGTTCCAATGAAATACATCGGACTCTTGTGACAACTGTACTGTGGTTAACCGCTGGAGTAGTATGTTCCACGATTGGATCTAGGTCCAATTAAATCACTTCTGAACGTTATATTTGGCGGAAATAATTTCAAAACCTTGACGATAGTATCACCCTTGTGACGCACAATATTGTATAAAGCTGGATAATGTTCCAGGAGTGTAGCATTACCTAGACACTTATTCTTCCAGAATCTAATTTTTGAGCCATCCTTAATCAAGAAGGAACCATAGTGGAAGAAATATATCTTCGTTGCCATTAGTATCGCCCAAAAGTGAGAGTCCCCGGGCTTCCAGTATACTTTGGATACCGCCTTTGAACCCACATATTTTCTCCTTAGGAGGATTTGCCATACACCATTTTCAATAACTTGAACAACCATGTACCGAGGAGGGCCCTATTCTTAACCTCAAGGTCATGAATGCCTAACCTGTCTTGGTCCTCGGGATGGCAAAACACACTGCATGTAGCCAACCGATATTTCTTTCTCTCGCTATCTCCTTGCCAAAAAAAAATCTTGATCGGAAGTAATCCTTCTAATCATGTTCTTCCACCCAGAGATAGCAGCTTTACTTTTTATCAGTATGTAATACTCCTTTCGGTAACTAGATGAAGGAAGTCATATATAGTACCATGTCCTTCCACCCAGAGATAGCAGTTTAACTTTCCAACTACTAAATCCTTTTTGTTTCACCACAATTATGTTAGGCCTGCAAAATGGTGGTATGATTCCTTTGCTTTCCTTTTGTTGATCCCTGTGTTTAAGCCAATATAGCTGTCCACCATGTTGATTAGCTGCAGGCAGCATGATACGTTCTTCTTTGGTTTGAACGGGAAGCGCAACTCCAAGGCTGGATCGAGCTCAATATCTCTGCAGACCAGAAAAGCATGTGAACACTGTCAGTTCAACAAACTTTACTGTACTACAATATTGGTCAAAATATCGGTTGGCCGAAGTGACCTATACATTTAGTCAAGTCTCTCCTTTTTACGCTGCATGCCTAAAGAACACTTGCGAATCCACGTGAATTGCACATGGATCAACGCTTGGTCACGACGCGGGCTTAAGAGACAACCTAGGGTTCAAACGACATCGCTATTGAACTTGGTTATCGTCCCCAAACATTCCAAGTGACCGAGATGATACCTAGTTTACACAAATACTAGCAGAGACAGAGCTCATGCTTTTCTACGCAAAACCATCTAAAAAGCCAATGAGAGAGGCCACTGCCATGCCTATGGGATTGACGGAAAGCTTAGGTGTCCTGGAAATGTTGTGTGGCATCGACAAGAAAATACAAGGACTCTGGAGTTTAGTTTTCATACATCTAAGTTAGCTTGCATAAACCAGAAAAGCATGTGAAGCTTCACGGACCCTTTTTTATTCAATAAGGTTGTGCACCATTGATCAAATTTTTGATTTGCTTTATTGACTGCAATGACATAAAATCAACGAGTCTCTACTTTTGATGCTGCAGACCTAATGAACACTCCGTGGAGCACATGCATTAATGTTATACCTCACGAAGACAAGAGATGAAATCGAAATAAATTACAAATTAATATTCCTAGAATCATATACATTACTTTGGTTCGTCTGATTCAGCATTTGCTAGTGTTTGCAGGACAACAAGATGGAGCATGGTTATTTCCTCCAAAATTTCCAAGTTGTTGGATAGATCTCTTTAAATCTCTAGATGCCATCACGTGCAACTTGGTTAAAGTGATCAGTCCTACTCGTATATTTGTTAAGAAATTCATCGATTAGGTGAATGGGTTAAAGTGGTCATGCCTCAAGGTTTTAACTATGCCCTAATCACGTTCATGCACGAACCACGAAAGCATGTGTAAGCTGTCAGTTCAACACGAAAATCAACAAGTTATACTAAATGATATTGACCAGTACTATGTTAATTGGCTAGATGTACTAGTACATCAACAAAAAAATAGGACGTCGATAACTGCCACACGTGTGGTATCTTAGGCATCCGCCCACACACCGTGTGTGGCGTGAGTATGAGGCAGTCCACACGGGCTGTGTGTGGGCGGACATTAGAATTGCCCACACGTGTGGGCGCAGCTACTTCGTGCCACACGCCCAACAAATACTACTCACCTCACCTCGCGCGTGTGGCACGAAGCAAGAATGCCCACACGTCCTAGCGCAGCTACGTTAGGTACCCTCGGGATAACGATTTAGTTGCCATCCGGGATGACAGATGTAGTTATCCGGGATGGCAAGTGTAGTTGTAAAAACATGGCAACTCTATCTGTTTTGGTTAACTATAGTTGCCATGTCTAATTTATGGTAGTTGCCGCATGTAATCAAACCGTAGTTGCCGTATGTGATTAACTACTTGCCACATATGGTCAACCAGTAGTTGCCATGTGTGTTTATCTAGTTGTCACGTGTGGTCCAACCATAGTTGCCATGTATGGTTAATCACAGTTGTCATGTGTGTTTATCTGGTTGCCACGTACGCGCGACTGCAGTTGCCGTCTAGCAATGAATTATAGTTGCCATGTGTGTTTGCCTGGTTGCCACGTTCGCGTAACTGCAGTTGCCATCCACAACGTAGGAGTCGTCGTGTGGGCGAAAAGCAGTTTGCCCACACGCGCATGGACTAGATGGTGGCTGTGTGGGCAGAAACTAGTTCGTCCACACAGGCAGGCAAACAGCAAGGTGCGGGGCGTGTGGGCAAACTCTTCAACGCCCACACACCAGACCCGTCCTACGTGGCACACCAAATCCACCTTTTCGCGTGCAAATTGCACTAGACGACGATCCATGCGTGTGAGCGAGTTGGAGAAGTGCCACACGTGTGGGCGTTAGTGTTTCCGAAAAAAATAATGAAATCTCTACTTTTTATGACGCGCGGCCAAAGAATAGTCAAGTATTCACATCTCTAATTTTGATATATATGTTGTTTCTGTACCTAAATTTTAATTTCGATTAGGATAACCTAATATCTTCAGAACATCAGGATCCATCATGGTCCTTTCCCGGAAAGATTCCAAATAGCGGGATTACTTTACTTTACAAGATGCCATCAACTATGAGTCGCATTTGATTAACCATAGAACATTGTGGGTTCACATGTGTGGGACATCACAAGTATCAAATTGTCCCATACGAGGACACAAGGTGAAGGACCCACTGGGACTTAGTGGACAGACAAAGAGGTGCCCGTCCCCTCTCCAAAACCCTAGTCGCCACCACCCCTCCACTTCCCTCTCTTCTTCCCTCATAGCTGCCAAAGATCATCAGGGAATGTTGACATGCTTGCGTCCTGTCCATGTTGAAAGTGCCGGCTCGAAGCTTGACTTCGAGGATGAAAATCCCGTGTTCGACCTTTGGCTGGACCTGTCAACATCAGTGCATGTGCGGAAAATGCTTCCTGAAGGCGTTCTCTAGGAGTTGTGTGCTTGTTCATTTTTCGGTGTTATGGGTTTAGGGTAGAATTGTAGGGATATTGTCGCCAGTCAGATCCCTTTTTGATGGCATCAGTTTGTAGTTTCTCCTTGAGCCATTTTTTGTATTGATGATATAATTTGATTGGCATTGTTGAGTAATCAATAATATATAAGGATATGTGCACGAACTGAAGCGGAGGTCAGTGGTCGACCCTCCTTTTCGAAGAACGCGGAGGCAATGTAAAAATAATTGTAAATTAAGCTTCCATGCACAAGATGCATTTGGGGGGGGGGGGGGGGGGTCATGAAAATCTAGCATATTTAATGAATTACGACAATCTAGTGTTTGCAAGACAACAAGATGGAGCATGGTTATTTTCCGCAAAGTGTCCAAGTACCTTGATCAGCTAAGTTCACAACATATTGTAAAGCTGCTACTAGCGTTGATTAAAAAGAATAGCACAAGAGCATATGCTTTGCTATGGAAAAAACACCAAAGAGCACAATGACTTAGGCCCTCAACATGAGAGATTGTCAGAAGAACGTTGGTGTCCTACAATCATTGTCTGGTTTCGGAAAGAAGGGATGCTCGAGCAACTAAAATGACGAGTGCAAGATTTGAAGCTAGAGGCCAGTTGCATTTTGAAAATGGGACGTCTGGTAATAGTGAGGAGATATGGAACGAAGGCGGCGGTCATAGAATAAATATGGTATGAGGGTGATGTCTTTCGTAGTTTGACCTGCTCGATCATGTATGTTGTAATTCAAGCGATGAGAGTCGGTTGGATGCATGAAGCTGAAACATATAGCAAGCTTTTGAGTTGGAGTGTCATCCCTCATTTGTCTATTTGTGACGATTACAAAAATGAAGGTCTCATATGAGAGCAAGAGTCCATTTGTGTATTTGTGTCTTTTCAGGAGTGTTGGTAGTAAGAGTGCATTCCTTTATATTGGGTGTCTCTCGTAACCGTATCCATCCTACGTGTGACCATACCTTTATTATTAGTTTTGATTGATTGATGTTTCAAGAATTTTAAGGCACATATAATATATTTATGGGAAACAACAATGCTGAACTTGACGGGTGAGTAGTGTAAAAGTATGCTATTTGTATCACATATTCATAAAACCGATAGAGTGTTGTGACTAGTAGACATGTAGTCGAGCAATATAGCTAGTATAAATAAAATACCATAATACAAGTTGCAGTAAATCAAATACACTTATTTTGAGACGAAGTGAGTAGTACATAACTACTGATGCTACTATACTAGAATAAAATTGTAAATAAGGCAGGTGAGTGGAGAGGGACATGAGTTTGTGACAATTGCATCTAGTGAACAGGGTGTTGTTGCAGCTAGCTAGTGGAGACCATTATGCTTGCTGAAAAAGTGAGCGTTGCTGGTGAGTATTTCGCCTTTGGGGACGCGGTTGCACGCGACAGATAGTCAGGGACACAGCATATTCAATTCATCTTTCGTTGCTGCTTTGCCCAACCATATTTTAATCGGTCTGTGTAGTTTCCTACTACTGCTCTACTTGGCTGAACTCCCTGTTACGATTCAGAGAGCACTACTCCATACGTTCATTCTCGTCACACACACACGCACACACACAGAAAGAGATACAGAGAGCGCGCAGTAGCTTTGGCTTGGCTGGGTAGCCATCAGCCATGGTTGGGCTCGGGGGTGTGACTGCGGGTGGCGTGGCGAAACACATCGTGGGCAAGCTGGGCGAGTAGGCGGCGTCGGAGATCACTCTGCAGTGGGGGTACAGAGAGGACATTCTGGACATGGAGGACAAGATGAAAGATCTGGAGGCCGTGCTGCTCGACGCCGACGACAAGTCGCGCCGGGGAGGAGTACACGGGAGAGTGTACGAGCGGTGGCTTACAAAGTTCAACGTGGAGGACGTGCTTGATGAGCTGGACGCCAATGAACTCATGAGCAAGACCCAATCCAAGGTATATGTGGTTCCTTGTGGGCGGCGGGTCTAGGGGCTGTCGGTCAGGTGGTGGCGGCGACAACCGTGGCGGATCTTCAGTTTTGACCTGGTGGCCGGGAAGTTGTAGAGGAGTTCCATGGCGGATCTTCAGTTTTGACCTGCTGATCTTTAGGATGCCAGATCAGGCGATTCTCAAGAAGGAGCACGGAGTAGGGCGGATGTGGGTACCGGAGTCTCGGTTTGAGGAGAAGAAGCCATCTCGCACATCTCCTCGGCAGCGGCCTACAGAGACTAATCTGTAGAGTAGTAGTATTTTTCTGCTATGTATGTACCGTACTTCAGGGATATCTGTCCTCTCTCATGCACTAGGTTCTACCTGGGTGACATCTGAATCGAATTTAGGCCTATCGAATAAAATAAGAAGTCAGGGACCAGTTCTTTGATTATCGTCTCGTGTTTGGAGCAAATGCTTTTGTATATCTGATTATTATGCCATAGCCCATCTTTGTTTATCACTTCCTTGTTTAGTACTACCTCTCTAACTTTTTATATCATGTTTTTAGAGTCTATGAAAGTGTCAGAAAACATCTTATGTTACTTACAGAGGGAGTATCTAACTAACATGCAGCCTTCTTCTTGGATAAGAGTCGATCTGAAACTTATCTGAAATGATGTGATTTTTGCAGGTCAGCATATGGTTTTCCAGACACAATCAATTCCTGCAGCGAATAACCATGCCCCACAAGATGCAGACCGTGATGAAAAAAGTAGACGAGATTGAAAAGGAAGGCAAAATGAGGCTCAATGATGTGCCTCGAGCAGCAACGGCACAAGGGAACAGGAACAATGTTACTTTTGCAGCCAACCGGAATGGAATGGCGGAAAGGGGTGTCGAGGAGGGGAAGATAACCAATCCTGTGCCTCAAGAAGCAAATGCAGAATGGAGCAGAAACAATAATGATACTTCTGCAGCCAACTCGGATGGTGATGACATAAAAACTGGAATAGTGGGGAGAGATACCGAGAGCGAGAAGACAATCAATCATGTGCCTCAAGCAGCAAAGGCACAAGGGAGCAGAAATAACGATACTTTTGCAGACAACTCGAATGATGATGACATCAAATCTGGAATTGCGGGGAGGGGTGTCGAGAAGGACAATATAATTAGCCTGCTACTCACAAGTGAAGGACAAGATAATGGTGATGACATCCAGGATATCTCCATCATTCCAGTTGTTGGCCTTGGTGGCATAGGCAAGACAACATTGGTTGAATCAGTTCTTGCTGACAAGAGGGTCAGCGTCTTTGACGTCTTAGTCTGGGTCCATGTGTCCAAGCAGTTTGATTTGCACAAAATTGAGACGGACATCCTGGAAAGCATGATGAGAAGCAATATCAAGCTTGACAGCTGGAATTTAAAAGAAGAACTTGCTAAAAGAAGATACTTGATTGTTCTGGATGATCTCTGGGAAGAAGATGGAAATAATCTTAAAAAGCTGAAGGAGATGTTACAGCATGGGCGCGAGGGTAGCAGGATTATAGTAACTACTCGAAATCTGAGCGTGGTGCAAAAACTGACCACTGGTTCTCTTGCAAATGGAAGGAAATTTTGCCCAGTCACTGTGACTGAAATAATCAATCTGGGTGTTTTAAAACCTGAGGACTGTTGGGAATTAATGAAGCAAAGGGCATTTGGGCCTGATGATGACCACAGTGGCTTGGAAGAAATTGGAAAGCAAATTGCAGCCAAGTGTGGGGGTTTACCGCTCGTGGCAAATGCTCTTGGGCATGTAATGTCAGAGCTGAGGACCGTTCAGGCATGGGAAGATATAAGAGACTCCAAGGTTGATTTGGGTTTGAAAGAAGGATATCAGAAAGAAACATTAGAGAGGCTAATGCTGAGCTATTACTACATGAAGATAGAATTCAAAATGTGTTTCACGTACTTGGCAGCCTTCCCCAAGGGCTTTGTCATGGACAACAATCATATAATCCAGCAATGGAATGCACTTGGATACATCAATTCAAGGCACGATGGTCAAAGGTGCATTAACTACCTTTTGGGGATGTCTTTTCTTCGCATTCCAGGATACACTTCGGTTAGTTCCTATAGTCATCATTCTCTTGTATGGCTGTTCATTTTCACTATTATGTTTCTTACTTTATAGACAAGGATTTTACTCTGTTGTGGTTCTAGATAGGCCCTACACTTTGATTTTAATTTATGTTAATGATTTAATATATCCATTTCTAAATCTAAATTATTCTTAGTACTAAGCTCAATTTTGTATTTTACTTGTTTTGATTATGTTGGGTTTACAATTCTTCTAGTTTCAGATTATTTCTTGTCCTTCGATTCTTCGATCTAATGTCTAGATTGTGTGCCACAGAACTAAAATCTATTTTTTCATCAATTTATTAATCTAAATAAATTTTATTGATTTTGAATCAAATGTGTTATATATATTTAGATTATTTGCTATAAATATCTCCAATAATATGATTCAATCCTAGTTAGAGTACACCAAGTTATGTGCTTCCTAATTAGGTGCTAATTTTTTAAGGGGCAGTTTGTGCCATCCTTTGTTTTTGGAAATGGAAGATACATTTCTCCCGGTGCAACCCCTTACATGTATATTAATGTTATAATTCTAGAAACTAGGCTTTCTAAATATAGTTAACTTAGTGAGAATTAAACCACAAGATATTATTTGCTAGAGCTATTGGGTTAACATAACAACAGAACGGTTTCAAGGGAACAAACCTGCATCGACTTAGAAGTTGATGCACTGATTATCATAGTAAAGAAAATTGCAGTTAAAGCACATTCGGTGGCGGGTGAGGGTGATCATAAGCAGTTAAGCACTAGTCCTTACACTCCTCCCATGGCCCTCTAGTCCAGATTCTTCTAGGTCGTCCGCCAGTACAGGCAACTTTTTTTTTGAACAATCAACCAGGTGTGGGGTGGGGAAGGGATCCCTACTTGAATTTCTTCAGAACTTGGATCTCTGGAAGAACTTAAAATTTCATCATCTGGTAGTATCAGTTTGAACCTGGTCTAAGGCTCTAGTGGCCAACCAGATTTGGCTTCCATTTCTGGAGGCTAGAGTTAGGTGGCCCAGTGCCGTCCCTTGAATAATCAATCATCTTCATAATCTGTAGTTAGTAAGCAAGCTGCATATAGTTTTAAATTGGTTGGAACTTATTGAATTAGTTAGGAGAAGTCAAACTTGATATCCAGAGAAATTATATAATTCCGAAAACATTTCTAGACAAATATGTATGAAAATCCATATGTTTATTAGCTTTACATGCTCCATTAGTTATCCTGATTTGAGTGCCGTAATTTTTTTAATAAAAAACCATGGTTCCTAGTAAAAAATGTGTGAAATATGTGTAAGGACTCCACACTTCTTGAAGAAACAGTGCATCAACTAACTAATTCAGCACTTTAACATTTCGTATTCTCAAGGGGCTTTACATTTCACTTTGCAGGTTAGTCCAAATCCATTGCATTTCAAAGCTCCTCAAGAACTTGTCATGCATGATTTGGTACATGATCTTGTATCAATAATTGCTGCTGATGAATCCATTGATCTGGATGCTACCAAAAGCACTAGCTGGAACAGAGCTCGTTACTGCCGACATGCACAGTTAACCAACTTCAACATTGATCCTAAGATTTTCAAATATATTCCAGGCAAGCTTAGATCACTCCATTTTAGGGATTTGGGGGGACTGCAACTCCCGAAAAAGGCATTTTCTCGATCCAAGTACATACGTGTCTTGGACCTAAGTGGACATTCAGCTAAAGGCCAATCTGCTCCTAGTACTGTGGTGCTGCCATCTTCCATGAATCAATTGAAGCTAATCAGGTATCTTGATGCCACAGGCTTACCAATAACATCACTTCCGAAGAATTTTCATGCACTTCAAAACATGGAAACTCTTATTCTCTCCAATTCCTTGCTTGAAACCTTGCCTGACAGTCTTGTTACTCATGGATTTGTGAACTAGGGTTCATGAAGGAGAGGAGACATTGGGGAAAATTCTGGGGTCTTCTACCGATCCCCTTCTCACATCTCTTTATTTATATTTTTGTTCTTTTACAATGTAGTCCTCCTGTCCTTACATAATGACAACTCACATCAACACTCCCCCTCAAGATGGGGTGAATATATCATACATACCCATCTTGCTACAGAAAATAGAGAATGATTTCTCAGGTAGACCTTTTGTAAGTATATCCGCTACTTGACTAGATGAACTTACATAAGGCATACATATTATCCCTCTATCCAATTTCTCTTTGATGAAGTGACGATCAATTTCCACATGTTTGGTTCTATCATGTTGCATTGGGTTATTTGCAATATCTATGGCGGCCTTGTTATCACAGTATAGCATTAGTGGTGATTCCTTGAACAACCCTAGTTCTGTCAGTAAAATCTTTAACCATAATACTTCACATACACCATGTGCCATGGATCGAAACTCAGCTTCTGCCGTGGATCTAGCCACAACAGTTTGCTTCTTGCTGCGCCATGAAACTAAATTCCCACCAACGAAGGTACAGTACCCAGATGTTGATCGTCGATCATCCAGTGAGCCTGCCCAATCTGCATCAGTATAACACTCAACCTGGAGGTTTCCCTGATGACTGTACAGTAAACCCTTTCCTGGACACCCCTTCAAATAGCGTAGGATTCGAGTCACGGCATCCATATGAGATGATCTTGGGTCATGCATGAATTGGCTCACTACACTAACAGCAAACGCAATATCTGGTCGAGTATGAGACAGGTAAATGAGCTTACCGACTAATCTTTGATAGCATTCACGGTCCACGGGTTTTCCTGAATCACTCAACAGGCGATGGTTTTGCTCAATTGGGGTTGCAGCTGGACGACACCCAAGCATACCTGCCTCTTGTAGTAGGTCTAGGACATATTTTCTTTGGGAAAGGAAAATACCTTTTGGTCCTCTAGATACTTCTATCCCAAGAAAATATCTCAAGTGTCCCAAATCCTTGACTTCAAATTCTTGCGCAAGATGATGTTTTAAGTGAATAATTTCCTCTTGGTCATCACCTGTGATAACAATGTCATCCACATATACAATGAGGACGACAACCTTGCTCATTCTGCGTTTGTAAAACATGGTGTGGTCTGCATTGCTCTGAGTGTACCCAATTCTCAACATAGCACGCCGAAACCTATCAAACCAGGCCCTTGGCGATTGTTTGAGCCCGTACAAGGAGCGACGTAAGCGAAGTACCTTTCTAGTAACATAGCCAGACTCAAACCCTGGTGGGATCTCCATATACACTTCTTCTTGAAGGTCGCCATGAAGAAAGGCATTTTTTACATCCATCTGGTGAATGTTCCAATTCAAGTTTGCTGCACATGATATGAGTGTTCTAACAGAATTCATTTTTGCTACAGGTGCAAATGTTTCCTCATAATCAATTCCATATGTTTGGGTATATCCCTTTGCCACAAGGCGAGCTTTATATCTATCCACTTTACCCTCTGGGGTATGCTTAATGTTGAAAACCCACTTGCAACCTACAGGTTGTTTACCTGGTGGTAGATCCACAAGCTCCCAGGTTTTGTTCTTTTCCAAAGCTCGCATCTCTTCAAGCATTGCTTCCCTCCACTTTGGATCCTCCTTGGCTGTGTCCCAATTATTAGGTATGGATGTGGAATCTAGAGATGTAATGAAGCTCTGAAAGGATGGGCTACAATGTTTGTAGGAGATGAAATTGGCTATGTTGTGTTTATAACCAACGTCGTAGTCTTTTAGGTGTGGGGGAAGATTTAAGGTTCTAGTTGGTTTTCTCAAGGCAATGGGTAAATTACCTCGCGGAACAGATGTCGACAATTGGTTATCACTCTCACCCATGGTGCTAGTAGGAGCAATAGGACTAGGAGAGTGATCATCAGTACCTGGGTCATCATGTGCAGAGTGATCAACATTCTGTGAAGGTGATAATGAATCTCCTGTTGCATCTTGCATGTCTCCATGACCAGAATTGTTACTCTCCTCATGATTTATCTCTTCCCCATGTCTAGGAATATTATTATCAAGAGCAGAAGCATCTGGAGTAGGGACAAGTATTGATCCAATAAGGGTGCCTCCACCACTGCTCTCCCCCTCTTGTCCTACTTCAGGTGGGGATAGAGCAATGCCAGTGTCATTGGCTGATCCAAGATAATAAGGTTCATGTTCACGAAAGGTCACATCCATACTCACAAAGAACCGACGTTCAGAGGGACACCAACACCTATAGCCCTTTTGAGAAGGAGAATAGCCCATAAAGACACATTTGATGGCACGGGGATCTAATTTCCCAACAGAATTTCGATAATCATGCACAAAAGAAACACAACCAAATACCTTTGGAGGGACCACAAAATCATTTGTGTTCAAAAGACACTCAGCTGGAGTCTTAAACTCAAGAGTGCGTAGAGGCATACGATTTATTAAATATGTTGCTGTTTTTATTGCCTCCCCCCAAAGAAACTTAGGGACATTCATGGTGAACATGAGTGAACGAGCAACTTCAAGTAAATGCCTATTCTTACGTTCTGCAACACCATTCTGTTCTGGTGTATTTACGCATGTAGTTTGATGTTCAATGCCATGTGATGCAAGGAACTGTCCAAACTCCATGTTAACATATTCAGTACCGTTGTCAGAACGTAAGGTCTTTATAGTTGTTCCAAATTGGTTTTGAATGAGAGCACACAAATCTTTGAAAACAGGGAACACATCACTTTTACGCTTCAAAAGGTAAAGCCAAGTGTAACGACTAAATCCATCAATGAAAGTCACAAACCACCTATGTCCAGAAATAGAATAAACCTCACAGGGCCCCCAAACATCAGAATGTATTACTTCAAATGGTTTATGACTTCGCAAACCCTTGCTAGGATAGGTACCCCTTGTATGTTTTGCTAATTCACATGCATCGCATACAAGGGATTCTCTAGAACACAATTTAAAGAGAGAGGGATAAATACGTGACATAGCAGCAAAAGAGAGGTGTCCCAATCTTCGGTGGTGAAGTAACAATTCTTGAGTAGGAGACATGCAGGTTGCAAGAGCAATTTCATCTCCCCCTTCATCAAGATAGTAGAGTCCCTCATGCATGGTCCCAGTCCCGAGAACTCTCCCTGTCCCAAGCTCCTGAAAAACACAACAGGTGGGATCAAACCAACATCTACAATTGAGAGCTCTAGTGATGGAGCTAACTGATAATAGGCTGATAGGAAATTTAGGAACATGCAGAACTGGTGATAAGGACAATGTCTTGGTACACTGGACGGTTCCACGCCCTGTAATAGGTGCCATGGAACCATCAGCAACACGAACTTTGTCCTTACCAGAGGTAGGTGTGTAGGAAGTAAACAAGTTTGAGGCTCCTGTCATGTGGTTAGTAGCTCCAGTATCAATTATCCATGACCTTGACTGGGCTTGGTGGGATTCCATACCTTGGGTGATGGCATTAAAGCTAGAATCAAGTTTGGAGGAACCTTGGGACGAAGATGAGCCTTCAGAGAGTTTGAGCTTGGATTTGAAATCCTCAAGAGCTTGCATATCTACCACAGGTAGTTCCCTTGCAGATGCATTGTAATTAGCTTGTCTTTTGTTTGAACCCCGAGCTCCCCCTAGCCGAGATCTCCCTTTATCCCACCAAGGTGGATAACCATGCAACTCAAAACACTCACCCTTGGTGTGTCCTTTTCTCTTGCAATGGTCACAAAGCAATTTGCTTTTATCCACCTTACCAAAGGAATTTGTAGCACGACGAGGTTGTACGGATAATGCAGCACGAGCATCTGCACGCTCCTGACCATCCTCCTTCGGTTGTGCCAAACGAGTCTCCTCCTCAATCATGCTAGAAATAATATCATCAAGACTAGGCCACTCAGGCATTGCAAATATCAATTGACGACGGAGGTTTAGTTCCTGGTCTAGGCCATCAAGAAAGAGCTTGCTCACAAACGACTCAAACCACACATGATGAATTGCCAAGTCATCCTTGTGAACAGGTTCAAAAGGGTGATGATAATGTAAGTCTCTGTATAATTTCTTTACTTCACCTGCATACTCTGTTACAGATCTTGAGCGCTGCTTCAAATTAGTTAACTCATGCATGATACGGGTGGCTTGCATTTTATTTGTTTTCCCTGCAAATTGTTTCTTCAAAGATGACCAGACCTCACAAACAGTGTCCATGCCTTCCACTTGTTCTCTAATTTTTGGTTCCATACTTCCCAACAGCCATACTAGTACTTTATCATTGATTTGTTTCCTGCCTGCACCGCCTTTCTCCAAACTTTCTTCATTGCCAACAAGTAAATAATCATAGTCATTGGCGCTCAGAATCAATTTGGCATGGCGTGCCCAACTGATGTAGTCACCAGGTCCTGATAGTCTGACTGGATTTGGCTCAAGTGTATGCTTAACTGGCTCAGCAGCAGCCTTTGATTGGTGCTGGTGCTCAAGCAGTTTGCTAAATATTTCATACATCTTATCAACACTAGAATCCCCTGTTTTTTCTTTACTTGGATCTCCCATGGTTCAGTGAGCAAGAATATATTCCAACACTAGTACTTGGTTCTTCTTCTCAAACACGTGCAGCACAAAGAGGAACCAACTAGTACAGCTCAACAATGTGTCAAAGAGTACGGCAATTACTTCAGATTGCAACACTAGCAAATAGTATTGTTTAATCCGGCCAGCTGACCACCAAAGCAGCTCCAGGCAACACTGATTCTTCTTCTAAAGCAATAAAAAACACAGATGCTCAAGGAGTCCGAGAGTCAAGTTGGGGACGAACTAGACCTGCTCACGGCGCCGGATGGCAGGAGAGAAAAATTAGCTTGTAGCGGGCGAGGGAGTCCAGACGCCCAAGCTCTATTCAACTCAACTGGTAGCTGCAGGAGCCTCCCCGATTGTACTTGATTCGGACAGAATCGAGGTCGCTTCCCAACACTTACAGCAAAGCCAGCAGCAGAAGCACCTCCAACAATAGGAGCGACACAGCACCCCACCGACGACCAAACTCAATCGGAATCACAGGAGAACCACACAGGATTCGTCCCGCTCTGACACCATCTTGTTACTCATGGATTTGTGAACTAGGGTTCATGAAGGAGAGGAGACATTGGGGAAAATTCTGGGGTCTTCTACCGATCCCCTTCTCACATCTCTTTATTTATATTTTTGTTCTTTTACAATGTAGTCCTCCTGTCCTTACATAATGACAACTCACATCAACAGACAGTATTTGTCGCCTCACCAAACTCTGCTATTTGGACCTATCTGGCAGTAGCAACCTCAGTAAGCTACCTGCATCACTAGGGAAGCTCTCTCAACTCTTTTTCCTTAATCTATCCGGGTGTTCTATACTCCAAGAGATACCTGAATTAATCTATGAGCTTCAAAAGCTGCCTGATAAATTTGGTGGCCTTCTTGAACTCTCATTCTTAAACTTGTCAGGATGTTCGAAGCTCACCAAACTACCTGACAATGTAAGCTTTCCGTGTTTAGAGCATCTGAACCTATCTAGTTGTCATGAGCTAGAAAACCTGCCAATTGATTTCGGCCACCTTCAGAAGCTTGAGTTCCTGGACCTCTCTGGTTGCTACAAGGTTCCACTGCTACCTGTATCATTTTGCCAACTTAATCAGTTGAAACACCTCGATCTTTCGGATTGTCATAATCTCAAAAAACTCCCTGACTGTTTTGGAGACCTCGGCGAGCTTCAGTATTTGAACCTAACAAGTTGTGCTAAGCTTCGACTATTGCCTGAGTCAATATGCAAGTTGTCTAAGCTGAGGCGTCTCTGTCTGTCATACTGTCTGAAGCTCAGGGAGCTCCCCTCCTCATTTGGTGACCTTAAGCTTCACATACTGCACATGAATTGCCTTAGAGAGATGGATGACTGCCCTGATAGCATTAGTGACATGACTAGTCTCACCCAGTTTGTGACTTATAATGCAATCCCTGGTTTTCTTGAAAAGGTTAAAGAAATTCGAAGGCGTCTAAAGCTTGTGGGAAAAGTAGTGCATGAGATAAAGAGTGGAGAATGCAGCAGAATGGTGGATCTTGTGGGATCGACTTGTTCAGAGCTGATACTTCAAGGCCTTCAGAATGTCAAGCGTCCAAAAGATGCAGATAGTCTCAAACCGCGTGATAAATCAGATATTCGAGTACTAAAACTTTGCTGGGAAAATAAAGGAGGCGAATCTGTGCTGGAGGCGAAGGAAGTCTCAAACTTGCTCCTTCCTCCTCGGACTCTTGAAAACTATTCGCTATATGGGTATAGGAGTAATAAATTCCCTGATTGGATGTTTGAGATCTCGTCCTACCTGCCTTTTCTCAGTGAACTGACTCTTTATGGTTTGGAAGAATGTGATAGTCTTCCTCCATTCGGGGCACTGCCAAATTTGAGAAGAATCTCTCTAAAGAACATTCCCAACATTAGCAAAATTGGCAAGGAATTCTATGGAGAGGGCAGACCATGTATAAAACTAAGAGTACTGCTATTGTAATTGATGGAGAATTTGGTGGAATGGTGGACAACAGAGTCAAGTGAAGAAAATGAAGAGTTTCTAATCCCTAATTTGCACTGTTTGCAGGTAGTGAACTGCCAAAAGCTGAAGTTCCTTCCATATCCCCCAAGAAGTATGCATTGGTTTCTGAGAAACAACGAGACAGTTTTGCCTGAAGGGGGATTTGGAAAGCTCTCGTCTTCCATACTTCCTTGTACGATGGTTCTAGAGAGTTGTAGTTTCTCTGAAGACAAGTGGGATAGACTTCAACACTTCCCCACCCTTGAGTTATTTCAGTTAACATCCATCAGTGGCTTGAGTTCTTTGCCAGAGGTCATGCGATGCTTCAGTTCTCTCACTGTACTACATTTATCTAAGTTGAAGGACCTGGAGACACTGCCAGTATGGTTGGGCCACCTCGGTTCTCTAGAAATAATTTCAGTTCGCGATTGCCCCAGCGTGACATCCTTACCTGAAAGCATGATGAACCTCACCGCTCTTAAAATATTGATATTGGTAGAGTGCAAAGGGCTGGAGACATTACCTGAATGGTTGGGACAGCTGACTTCTCTAGAAGAACTTGAGATCAAGGATTGCCCCAAAATGACATCTTTGCCTGAAAGTATACAGAATCTCTCTGCTTTGAGGATGTCAAGTCTGGCTGCGAGGTCCCAAAGGGAGGATGCCCACAAGATTTGTACCAACTCTAGAGTCGAATTCAGCTGAGCTGTTGTACGATATCGGTGGTCTCTTATGCAGAGCTCAATCTCTGAGGACATTGTCACCCAGCCACCTGAATATCATTGCTACCGGTGCCTACATACTCCCTACCTGTGTTGGAGGCTGTCCTGTTGGTCCCAGCTGCTGCAGAGGAGGTAAGCGGCATTACCACTTTTTTCTTCTTCTTTCTATACAATTTTTTCGATAAAGGGCTTTTCATTGAATTGAACTATCGAGTTGATACAACCGCATCAAAGATAACCCGGCCTCTGCATATCTAGATGCACACAGCCAAAGTACCAGATCCCAAAAAACAAAACAAAAAGGCGGAACGCCAGCAGTAGCGAAAAAAGATAAAAGAGGCCTAAGGTGATGCCGGGCCTATCCGAAGGTCACACCGCCATCCATGGGGGTAGAAAATGTCCCTGGCCGAGCACTCCAACCGGGTAGAAGCCATCATAAAAAAGTCTCTGTCCTCCGGCCTCTGCAGGATAGACCATATACGGAGCCATCACGAGCATATATGAATTACCTGCATAGGAGATGAAACACTTTTATGATTAAAAACAATATCATTCCTGGTTAGCCACAACGCCCAACATAAGGCAGCCGCCCCCGCAAGAATTAGCTTAGAAAATTGTTTATCTATTCCCCTCAGCCAATTCCCGAACATATTCCGTACGCTGCGTGGAGGGTATAGATTCGAAGCAATTTGGACTATTGCCCATACCGATCTAGCGAATTTGCAATCAAAAAATAGGTGTTTAATGGATTCATTATGATTGCAAAAAACACATTTTTTGCTGCCTTGCCAGTTTCGTCGAGCTAAATTATCCCTAGTTAAGATAACTCCTTTGTTGAGAAACCAAAGGAAAATCTTCACTCTTAGAGGAATCTTAAGCTTCCACAATTTTCTATTATCAGATGGAACCTCGTTATGAACCAGTGCATCGTACATGGATTTAACCGAAAATCTTCCGTTCAGATGCAGGTTCCATTTAAAGATGTCCGATTCAGCCGACAGTTGGACAGCTTCCAAACGAGTCAGCAGATCGTTCCATGCATTCAAACGAGGTCCAGAAATCGTTCTGCGAAAAGAAATATCCGGGTTTACTTGTCCCAATACCTGCTTGATCGTGACAAACTTATGTCTAACTATTCGATATAAGCTTGGGTATTGCACATTTAGAGGAGTAGTCCCTAGCCAGGTGTCTTCCCAGAATCGAATCTGGGAGCCATCCCTGACAGAGAAGGTGCCAAATTGGAAGAAGAATTCCTTAGCTTTCATAACCCCACTCCAAAAATGAGAGTCACCTGGTTTCCAGTAAACCTGGGAGATTGCTTTGGACCCAACGTATTTATTACGAATGATCTCCTGCCAAACACCATCCTCAGTGAGTAATCTGTATACCCATTTGCTGAGCAATGAAATGTTTTTGATCTCAAGATCCTGGATTCCGAGTCCCCCTTGACTTTTGGGCCGACATATAATATTCCACCTAGCCAAGCGATATTTCTTTTTTTCATTTTCACTCTGCCAAAAAAGCCTTGATCTAAAATAATCAAGGCGTTGGAGAACACCTTTTGGCAGATGAAAAAAAGATAGCATATAAAGAACCATGTTGGTAAGTACCGAGTTGATAAGAACTAGTCGGCCCCCATAGGATAGGAGTTTGGCCTTCCAGCTCGCCAACCGTTTCTCCAGTCTTTCTTCAACATGTTTCCATTCAGCGATTGTCAAACGCCGATAATGAATAGGAATACCTAGATATCTAATCGGAAATTGGCCTAAATGGCATCCAAATATCTCCGCATAATCTTGTGAATTTTCTGCGGCTTCGCCAAAACAGAATAGTTCACTCTTATGAAAGTTTATCTTCAGGCCCGAGAGCTCCTCAAAAGCACATAATACCAATCTGAGGTTTCTGGCCTTTTCAAGGTCGTGATTCAAAAACAGAATTGTGTCGTCCGCGTACTGCAAAATTGAGAGGCCTCCTTCTACTAGATGAGGAATGACCCCGGTGATTTGTCCAGCTAGTTTGGCCCTCTCGATGAGAGTAACTAGCATATCAGCCACGATGTTGAAAAGGATAGGAGATGCGGGGTCGCCTTGACGAAGCCCCTTCCTAGTCTGGAAATAATTGCCTATGTCATCGTTGACCTTGATAGCCACACTACCTCCAGACACAAAACTCTCAACCCATCGGCACCAAGTGTCAGAAAACCCTTTCATGCGAAGAGTTTGGAGCAAAAAAGGCCACTTCACCTTATCATAAGCTTTCTCGAAGTCAATCTTAAAGATGACACCGTTCAACTTTTTACGGTGAAGCTCATGAACTGTTTCATGGAGAACAGCAACACCGTCTAAAATGTTCCGTCCTTGCATGAAAGCCGTCTGAGAATGTTTCACTACATGGTCTGCGACCCCATTCAAACGGTTGGTCGCGACCTTGGTGAAAATCTTAAAGCTCACGTTTAATAAGCAAATCGGTCTATACTGTTGAATCCGATTGGCATCCTTTGTCTTTGGTAAAAGAATAATTTCACCAAAATTTATTCTGGAGATGTCTAGTCTATGAGCATGCAGTTCATTAAACAATTGAACTAGATCAGACTTTAACATATCCCAAAAAAATTGATAAAACTCCGCCGGAAAACCATCCGGTCCCGGAGATTTGTTATGATCCATTTGGAAAACCGTAGTCCGAATTTCCTCCTCAGTGAATGCAGAGGTTAGGAATTCATTTTCCGCAGCCGAAACTTGCTGAATGTCATGACAAAGAGACTCATCCAACTCCAGCGTAGTTTCCGAGGACGGACCAAACAAGTCTTATAGTATTTTGTAATAAAGTCCTTTAGCGGACCGTCCCCCTCAATGCGGCCCTCATCCTGATCCAGGGTGAAAATTCGTTTCTTTCTATGTCTACCATTGGCTAACATTTGGAAGTACTTCGTGTTATCATCCCCAAGTACCAACGAGTCAGTCTTGCACCGTTGGTACCATTTGATCTCCTCTTCGCGTAAGAGGCGGGCTAGCTGCTCATTGAGATGACTTTTTTGTTCAATCTCGTCCGCAGATAAAGGCCTCACCTCCACGGTTTTATCTAAGGAGTCTATCAAGACGGATAGTCGCAGCTTCTCTTTCTTATAAATCCCGGCGGTATGTTTAGCCCAGCCACGGAGGAATTGGCGCAACGCCCTAATGCGATTGTTCCAACACTGAATCGGTGTATCGCCCCGTGTTGGGCGTAACCACACCTTTTTAACCAAATCCGGGAAGCCCTCTCTAGTGAGCCACCCCAGTTCAAATTTAAACTGATGGCGGCTCGACGTGGTAGCAGGTTGGCCAAAATCAGTGAGCAAAGGAGCATGGTCCGATAAGGCCTCAATTCTCTCCAAAGCTCTTACTGATGCTAATGGATATTTAAATTCCCAGTCTGTAGTGACTAGGACCCGATCGAGTTTTTCGAAAGTCGGGGTAGATCTATTGTTGGCCCAGGTAAATTGACGCCCCGAGAGGGAGAGTTCCCGCAGATCAAGACTGTCAATGACCGCATTAAAAAGAAAGGGCCATCGAGTGTTGAACCTATCATTGTTTTTATCCTGCCTATACCGCAGAATATTGAAGTCCCCCCCAAGTAACATAGGGTGAGGATTTTCTCTGCAGGTGTTGACAAGTTCTTTTAGGAAGCCGCTTTAAATTCATCTTGAGCGGCTCCATATACGGCAACCAGACTCCAAATGAAATTATCAGACTTATTTCTCAGGTGGAATTTAATATGATACTCCCCCTTTGAAGTTGACAGAAGTTCCAAGTAAGTAGAGTGTATTCCTAAAAGGATACCTCCGGACCTCCCTGAAGGCGGCAGGATATGCCATTCGTAATCTTTGCCACATGAAAAATGGTCCAAATCACGCGATGGAAAGTCTTGCTTACTGCACTCAGAGATTGCCACGAAGTCGAGGGCATGATCTCTAACGCAATCGGAAATATGTTTGTACTTAGCCAAGTCCCCAAGACCTCTGCTATTCCAAAACATTCCTTTCATGGGGAAACTTTGTTACGTTTGGATACTTTGGTCTTCTTCTTAGGGCGACCCTTTTTACTGCCAGAGTTAGACTTGTTCTTACGAACCGATGCAACGAGCTCATAAAGCATCGTATCACGCATGGTGTCTTCAAAGTCTACCTCTGTAGAATCATTAACCAGATGAGAGAGGAGTCTGCCTCCAGGGTTGGCATCGGACTCCTCATCCTCCTCATCTGAAACTAATGGGTCCGCCGTGAGAAGCGTTTTAGGAGCAACCGTAAACCGGTCGACCTCCATTTGCTTAAGAGCTTTAACTAAGAAATCAACTACAGCATCATTTTTACCCAAGGATATACCAAGACTAGCAATATTTGAAGACATTTTGGCTTTATCAAAAGATAGAAATGATTTGCACGAAGACGTACCATCAAAGTCGAGATTCCGCGATGCCGTTCTACTCATGGCCCTCTGCATGGAATCCTCATCGGTGGCAGAGGCCCCATCAGCCCCCACGACGTGGCGGCCGGTACGTCTAGGCGTTGAAGACAGCTCCGAAGCAGCCCGCATCCCAGAGGACCGGAAGGGAGGAGTAGACGGGTCCGGCAACACAGCGGTAATCGAAGAACAGAGCAGATCGCCCTCCAAAACAGGGGCAGCAAGAGCAGCCTCCTCGTCCCCCGGTGGCGACGCTTGAGACAGCGCCGGCCCCGGCGCTGCAGAGGGGGACCATGAAGGCTGCAGCTCGCTCTCCAGGGCAGCGATCGGAGGAGCAGCCTGCTCAATCTGCGACGGCGGTACTGAAGACATCGCCCGAAGCGTCGCCAACGCCGACTCATGATCTGCACGCACCGCCGGAGAAAAGATGACACCCCGACGACCTGAAGAGCGGGAAGAAGCTGATGTCGGTGTCGTGAGGTGCTCGATAGCATCTTCCGCCGGTGATCCCAGCGCCAAGGGCGTCGCAGAGGAGGTAAGGGACTTGTCTTTCATGGTTAGCTGCACAACAGACTTGGAATGACTATCAGTACAACTTGTTATTGATTCTCTTCTCTGTTTCTACTGCTTATAATTAACCTGAAAAAAATGTCTCTTCCAGCATACAAATTTCATCTTGCCATACCATCCAGCTGACATCTACATGGCTTCGTAAATCATACATGCAGGCTTACGTCACAGTTTCGCAGAAGATGAATTTCACAATGCGGGAAACTAGGCAGAGCTCAAGGAAGAGGGCAAATTATAAGGGGCAGTTTCTTTCAGACAAAGCTCGCTGGGATTCTCAAGGAACATATTTTGATGGTGGAAGAGCTCTCGAGTAACTGACTAATGTTGTTCTACTCTAGTGCTTGTCAATAATCACTCGTGTGATTTAGAAAGGAATTAAACGCCATGGTTCTTCTGCCCGAGGAGAGCTGCGAGCCTGCTATTCCCTGTCAGCTTCCCGGCCACGACCTCATAAGGTTATTATTTCAACTCAATCATGTTTTGGCAATGCTTCATCCATTCATGTATGTAATTTATCTATTGTGTTACTGCTTTTACTTGTTGTACCTGCTAATGTGGCTACCGTCTTCCAGAGAGGAGCACGCATCTTTGGCCTGCCTGTGAAAACTGCAAAATACTACTCCCTCCGTGCGGAAATACTCGTCATCAAAATGGATAAAAAGAGATGTATCTAGAACTAAAATACATCTAGATACATCCCCTTTTATTCATTTTGATGACGAGTATTTCCGGACGGAGGGAGTAATATCCGGTGTGCTTCCTGATTGGTTGCTGTGTAAACGTTGCTTCAGGTGAGTCTCCAATGGGCCCGCATCCCTTGCAGTCTAATTTTGCCGTGCTGAACTCACTGGGAGCAGCATGTACATCGAGGATATATATACTACTTCCTCCGTAAACTAATATAAGAGTGTTTAGATTACTAAAATAGTGATCTAAACGCTCTTATATTAGTTTACAGAGGGAGTAGTAGCTTATTAATCTGGTTTTGTAAAGACATTCATAATGTTCTGCATGGTTCATGAGATGACTATTTCCACTAGTAATGATGCTGGTGCCCCACGCGCTCGTGCGAGAGCCTGCGCGTAGCTGCAACTTGCAAGCATACCGTGCCCAAATGGTTGTACCATGCATTAGCACTTGTATTTTCTTTCTATACAGTTTTTCAATGGAAGAAGCGTACATAGCCATTTTTTTCTTATAAAATGCAGTCTTTTTTGTAGATGAAGATGCAGTCTTATTTGTAGCTCAGAGTTTTTCTTCTCAGCTTTTAGAAGCTCAACTTGCATCGAACAACTAATTAAAGGGGCTTACCTTTCATGATTGGCTGCACAACACTTGGATCGTTGAATACAGCTTATTTTTGGCTCTCTTGTCTGCTTCTACTATTTGCTGAACTTGAAAGAAAATATCACTTCAAGTTGCAATTTTAGTGGTGCTTTTAACATCCATCTCATGAACTAGTAAACCATGCGCGCAGGCTTACATCACTGCACCTGGCTTGCCTAATCTGGCACAAGATGAATTTCACAATGCGAAAGAACGATGCTATACACACGATAATTTTTGAACGATTCCCGGACGACGCACAACATCAAGCCGTCCATTCGTTCTGCAAACCTGGACATCATCGTCAAATCCTCCATCGTGCATAGTTCATTCGGCAGCCGTCGTCTGCGTAGCAGTTTCGATGCGAAAAGATGAGGCAGAGCTCAAGGAAATGGCTAGCTGCAAGGAGCAGTTTCTTTCGGACCAAGCTATCGCTGGGATTCTCAATGAGCATATATGTTTTGATGGTGGAACAGCGCTAGAAGTACCGACTGACTAATGTTGTTCGACTCTACTAGTGCGTGTGAAATAATTACTGTTCTGCCCGGGCAGAGGAGCCCCTGCTATTCCCCATCAGCTCCGAGCCGCTGCTACGACATCTGATGTTTCTGCTGTGCTGCGATGTATGGTTTGTCAGGTATGCATTGACTGGTTGTTGTATAGATCCATTAATTACTGCAACTTGTTACTACAAATTAGTAAGTTGATTGCAGCATGATTTTAGATTGTGTCTTCCAATTTTGCCTCCCACTCCTTATTGGTTCTCCTCTGTTTCTACTGCACTGCTTAACTTGAAAAATATCTCTTCAAACAGGCAATTTTCATCGTGCCATATAACATGCAGCCGGAATCCACATGACATCGTGTCTATCATGCATGTAGGCTTACATCGAGGCTGTTCTGGGCTTTCCGAATCTCACGCAAAACCAATTTCACAATGCGAAAAAAGGAGGCAGAGCTCAAGGAAGAGACCAATCTCGCTAGGATTCGTTCTGTTTTTTTTTTTTTGAAAAGGGGGATCCCCGGCCTCTGCATCAGCACGATGCATACGGCCATCTTATTGAAAATAAAACATCCACAAGGTCTCGAAGTCTCAGTAGTAGCAAACTAAAAAACAAACGACAAGGCTCACACAGAGCCCAAAGGCTAGATACATAAGCTAGACCAACAAAGGATAAACCACAACCGGTTGGCTGAACAAAAGACAGGTAAACTAATTGCCTATCCTATTACATGACCGCCATCCAAACCGGCTGAAGATATCCCGTGCTACCGTCTCCCATCGGATAGCACCAGTAACCAAACGCTCCCTGGCCTCCGTCGGAGTGAGTAGCGACCAGGAACGGATAAGTGCCGTGGCTCTGAAGATAACCTGCAAAACATGAGTGTTTGTTGTTCTGTTAAAAATAAGATCATTTCTGCAATTCCAAAGCGCCCACACTAAGGCGCACACCCCCACGCGAATATGCTTAGCTAACCCGGGCTCTACCCTGTTAAGCCAAGCTCCAAACATCATGTTCACCGAATTTGGTGGAGTAATATTGAAAGCCACATGAACAGTTGTCCAAAGAATTCTAGCTAGTGGGCAATCAAAGAATAGATGCTTAATGGTTTCACCCTGATCACAGAAACTACACCTAGTAGGACCTGTCCAATTACGCTTTGTTAAATTATCCTTTGTTAAGATAACTTGTTTATGGAGAAACCACGTAAACACCTTAATCTTCAAAGGAACTTTAACATCCCACACATGCTTGGAGGTCGGGATGGAGCTGGAATTAATAACAGCAACGTACATTGATTTAACAGTGAATTCCCCGGACCTAGTGAGGTTCCAGCGCATATATATTTTGATGGCACAAGAGCTCTCAAGCAGACTGACTAATGTCGTTGTACCATGAAAGTATTTGTCAACTAATGTGATTCAGAAAGGAATTAAATGCCATGGCTCTTCTGTTCTGCCTGACGAGAGGAACCCCTGCTTTATATTCCCCGGCTGTCAGCTCTGACACCATAAGTAAGATTATTAGTTTCAACTCAACCATTTTTTTTCCTGGCAATGCTTCATTCATTCATTCATGAATGTAACTTGTCTATTGTATCACTGCTTTTCTTTGTATACTTGTTAATGTGGCCATCACGAAGCAACAAATTTTACACATCTTGGGCCTACGTGTGGAAAATACTAGGTACCGTCCGGGTCACCGGTCCTTCTGGTCAGTTGCTTGGTGATGCTTGAGGTGACTCTCTGGACGGACATGTTGAATAATTCCACACTGAGTTGGACAGCTCACTCTCCAAACTTTAATTTGGTGTTTTTCATTGTTATTTACAGTTCCTGTTTGGTGTTGTGAAGCTTTAATTTGCCAACCAAATCCAAAAGAGGAAAAACTACAGAAATGCAGCGACAGCTATATGTATATTGTCTTCCCAGTTCCAGATCCAGATAGGAGAGGCCTGCCTGTGCAAATTGCAAAAATACTGTTGGGTGTGCATCAGCAGCTCTGTCATGGGATGTTCGTGCATGCCGCTGCTATGTCATGAGATGTTTCATCTGTGCTGTGGACCAACTGTTAGCTATACATGGAGTGATTATTATCGATATGCAAACTACCGTAGTGAGATGATGCATGATTTTACATCCTTGTTTTCTCGAGTATGTATTTTCTCTGGATGCTTTCTACTTTTTATTGTGAGCTGTTTGTTCGGCGGGTATTTTCTTTGGATGCTTTCTATCTACTAGGTGCCGGCGGGCAGACCCGAGAGATATGATGGATGGCAGAAACGGAAGTTGGGGGAATGGTTTGTAATCCAAACCAAATCCAGTCCAAACCGTACATATAGTTGGGTGGTGCTATGCCTCGCCTGTAGCAAATAAATGAGCCAGGCCCTTTCTTTTTTTTCCTTTTATATATATTTCAAAATGTTCTAAGTGTATATGCATTTTGGAATACATGCTAAAATCTTACGTAACCTGGTTAAAATAAAAAAAATGTAAGTTTTGAATAAGTGTTCTCGTATTTTATAATATGTTCATTAAATCTAGAAAAATATTACATTTTTCTCTAAATGTTAATGCCATGTTAAAAATGTTCATGTATTTAAAAAGTATTCAGAACTTATCAAATAATGTTCACTTTATCATGTATTTCAAAATATATTCCAGCATTATCAAATAATGTTCACTTAATTAAAATGTTTCTAGCTCTTTAAAATATTAATCATCATTTATATTTAAATAAATGATGCATGTACTCCCGGCCTGTGCATTGTTTGATGCATATACCCAGCTGATTCATTATTTTGTATTGAAAAGGATGCAAGCTTTTTTATTGAACACAATACAGATGCAAGCGCTTTTATATACGCACATGCCCAGCTGGTTCATTGATCCTGTCTACAAAAACTAATCAAAATCATTGAGCTTAATTTACGGCGGGGTTAAGCTTATATAGGTCATTGTGCATCTGACTATCAGTGTCACAAATTGGGCTTTGTTTTTTTCTTTTACGATGGGACTAGGTCTTTGTTCATTGCTGGGCATTAGTCGACACGGACACAAAGAAAAGACAGGAAATCCTATGTGACGCATTTTGCATCAAATAGACAACAATCGCAGCACAACGCACGAGCAAATGGACGGGCCATTAAGCGACATCCACGTGCTTCGGTTCTTCTCTTTTTTCCTGTGCGTACAGTAGCAACTTGACGACACTGTAGCAACATTTTGGCGCTGTGGTTCATCGAAGCACTGTAGTCAGGCATTCTAGCAAACGTTTTTCATCATTAATTTCTTTTTGCAAATAACAGGAACGTTTTGAATTGTGAAAAAACTAAAACGAGAATATTCTTTGAAATTCTAAATATTTTCTAAAATTCTTGATTATTATATTTGAAAAATTGCGGATAATTTTGGATATTCGCAAATTTTTCCTAAAAATGGTAACTATTTTTAAACCAGAACCATGTTCTGAAAATCCAAATATTTTAAGTAATCCTGAACATTTTTCATAAATTTCAAACCTTTTTTCATTTTCTTAACATTTTTTTATAAAAAAGAAAAGAAAACCAAACGGGTAAAAACCTTCTAGAAGGTTCCCTAAACCAGTAAAAACCAGAAAAATTCTAAAATCTGATACAGATACTGCTGAATGGGCCGGCCCATCTGTCGCTTGCTCGGTCTATCGTTTTTCTGAAGTCTTACAATTTGACGCATTATGTGTCAAATAGATTACCAGAAAAGACGCATCAGATCGGTCTTCTAATGGCTAGGAAACCCAGCCAAAAGAATAATGATTGGTTCTTTTTTTCCCTTATCTCGTAGCATTTTGACAATAAAAAAAAATAATAATCTCATAGCATGCCATTTATCTTTCTTTTTCTTTTTTGCGGGCAGCAGGCCGTTTAATCTGTGGTCTAGATCTGGTATCTTATATCTTATATCTTATATTTACTAATTGAAGGCACCATACGACCCTTCATATTAATCCACATCAGCAAGATTAATTTAGCCATTAGATTTTAAATTTAATGGTCAAGATCTATTAACAGATCACTCGCAAAAAAAAAGATCTATTAGCAGATGCTATCTTATTTTCTTTAAAAAAGAAACACCACGTAAATCCACACGTACAAGAAAGGAAGTCCTCGCGCGTTAAAAGAGAAGGAAAAGAAGTCCTCAACACCCACGTCTTAGAAAAAACAGCCTTCATGAAAAAAAACAACCCACATCTACATACAAGAAAAGAAGTCCCGATCCTAAAAAAAAGTCCCAGGTACGCGTAGGCATGTCTCAATAAAAAATACACATCCCAAAAGCACGCACACACAAAATTCACCCTGCCTTCTCTTTTTTTTGTTGGCTGTGCCCCTCTCATGACAGGAAAAAATGCCACGTAAAAAGAAGTGCTCGAGGCCCATTAAAAAACGTTCATGTCGCAGGTTCCAAAAATAAATAAAAACAACACGCATGTTTCGTATTGAAAAAAAACCCTGAAACGTACAAATAAAGAATCATCAAGCTTCAGGTTAATAAAATATACATACCTGAAAAAAATCAGTCTCATCATAGACAAAGACATGTCAAGATAAATAGATAAATAAAATTTCAAAAAACAAGATAAAATAAATAAGACACAGACATACAAAATCTCTCTGTAACGGCTCCTAAATATCACCGCTGCAAAGGTCATTAATTTTTTAAGTGAAATAACCTTATTATAACTCAACTATGAAATTATGTAAAATGTGTTAGACACTAAAAAATCTTATATGATTGTAAACATGTTAATAAATATAAATTAAAGTATTGCCATTGTTTTTGTGCTAGGGGTTGGCAAGCTAGACTTTTGAGTATTCCAAATAGGGATATTTCATAATCGCCTACATTTTAAATTTATACACATGCTTTTTCAATTAGTATGAAACACTCTATTGTCTAATTTGATACTACAGATAATTATATCAATTTAGTTGAGCAGTGAGTGTGTGTACGCACATGTTTGCCCCAAATTTTCTTAACCTATTTTATGCAACCTACAATGTGGATCAAATTCATAAAAATTATTACCCCGTCACAAAATAAGTGTCTCGAATTTGTATTAATTTTAGTACAAAGTTGTACTATAGTAAGACACTTATTTTGAGATGGAAGGAGTATTTTCTAGGCCAGGAACATGTGTATCTTGCCATAAGGTTCAAACTAATACATACTTTCTCCATACGTCCATCACTTAGTAGGTGGCATAAAATTCACAAAGATATGTACTTTCCGTAATGATAGGAAGGATTCATTTACACAAATAACGTCAGTGCGCAACATAAAGGGAAATGGATGCACTCTTTACAATCTTAAAGCCTAAAAATACATGTGTATATTTTGTGTTATCATTATTTGAATAATAAGGCATTTCTCCATTAGTATGATATCAAGGATTTATAGAATGTTACTATAATTATGCACCTAATTATGCATCCCTATAATATCTAGACCGTGCAGACGCACGGGTTGATGACTAGTTATTGTAGTCGTGATCTATTAGCTGATCCCTTTTGTACAACAACTTTGGGGTCAAAAGTGGGCACCCTGTTCTTTCTAACCTCATTAATATTTCCCCTAAAAGGACGCACACCTAGCCGCCGCCTCCAAGAACCCTAGCTTTCTGCCTCCCACCGGCGCCGATGCCGGTCCATCCCGTCTCCGGTGGCCCTATGGCCATGGAGGCGGAGTGGATCTCGGCCCTTGCCGGTGGGAGGGCTCCGTTTTTAGATCTTTTTTCGAGCTTTGTTAGGGTTTGTGTCCTGCTCAGAAAGACGAGACGGTGGCGGCTCCCTGAAGATGGAATGAAGGTCTCCCCGTTCTGGTGATGCGTCTTGCATCGTCGGTGGGCATGTGAAGTTTTGTCTCCGGTGGATCTGTCTTTGGTGGATTTGCTCGGATCTGTTCGTCCTTTGTCTTCGTTCGTGTGTTTTCAGGTTGGATCCTTTTGATCTACACTCTTCATCCGCGGCGGTTGCTGTTCTGGTGCGTTGGTTCTACGGGGCCTTAGCACGACTACTCCCCGACTGTCTACTACAACAAGGTTTGCCCTGCTCTGGCGAGGGAGGGGCGATGACAGCGGCGCGCCTTCGGCTCGCTTCAGTGCTTGTAGTCGCCGCTAGGTGGTCTATGGATCTGGATGTAATTTTTATTATTTCTTGTGTTCGTTGTACTACCATGATTGAAGATGAATAGATTGGAAGTTTTTCCCGCAAAAAAATTTTGGGGTCAAAAGTGGCCAGAACCCTTAGATGGGGTAATTTTGTGTCATAAAAATGCAAACTGAGTAATTAAGATAAGAAAAACTGCAAACATAGTGTAGGAGGTGGAATGAACTCTTAATTAAGGAGTCTCGTAACATCATGTCGGAATTCATGTTCACCCCTGGCCTTTCTTTTTTGTGAAAACATGTTCACCCTAGGCTTAGTTCATAGTATTCAAAAACCAGCTAGCATAACACATGGCAATCTACGCATTACCTTAAACATTAAGGACCTACCAATCTAGTTTTGTTTTGCAAGTTATGTTAACCAAGATAATTGATACAACGAAGAGCCATGCTTCGGTACCCCCCTCCCCCTCTACAAACCGTATAAGGATAGTATGGTCATTTGACCATAATGTATAGACACCTCCGTATGTAACGCATACGAGCTATATGCATACGTACATAGCAGATCCGTCGGCCCATCAGACAACTAGCGCACGTCCCCCATCAATCCTGGGCCTGGCCCATTTATTATTTTATTGTTTATTAAGCTTCAAAAAATAAGTGGATGAGCAGTATCGAACACCCAACCTCTTGGTTTATCTCCACCTGCATTAACCAACTAGGACAGCGCCCTTGTTGTGCCTGGCTTCTTCTTTTATACATCTTGTTGTGCATCTTATCTGTCTGTTTTTCTTTTTGCCTTTTTTCTTCGGTTTGTTTTTATTTATTTCTTCTTATTTTTCTATTTTCTTTTTTAATTTTCTTAAATTCGTGAACATTTTTTTAAATCTGTGAACTTATCTTTTAAATCTGTGATGTTTTTTCATATGAATGAATATTTTTCAATATCGCAAACTTTTATCAATTTCATGAAATAAAATTCAAATTTTTATCTTTTTTAAAAATTCTTTAACCTTTTTTCAAGTCGATGAAATTTTTTGAATTTCACAAACTTTTATCAAATTCGTGAACTTTGTTTTGTCAAAATTATGAAATTTTTATTTTGCAAACTTTCTTTCCAAATTTGTGGACTTTTTGTCAAATTCTTAACCTTTTTTCAAACAGATGAACTTTTTTTTCAATTTCACAAACTTTTGTCACACTAGTAAGCTTGTGTTGCACGTCTCGGCTAACACATGTAATCATATATAGGATAATCTTCCCTAAAAATAATAGGTTAACCCTATTGAAAATTTCAAATTTCACACAAAGTGTATAGTACCTAATTCTTAGCATACATAATATGAAATATCATTCTTCATAAATCAATATTCCTTTCACGTACATTTCACCCAAACAATTTGAATACCTTGAGCCGTGCGTGGCCATGGGAGATGGGATACTGATTTTTCGTTGACCAGGATAGGATGCACCGTGATTAGTTTCTTATTTTCAGGGGCCGTGATTAGTGTCCTTGTGAGCGGCGTGCGGAACTTTGTTCCGCGGGCGAGGCGTCCTCCTGGTTATTTGCTAATAACACATTCACGTTAGATTAGATCCATCTTAGGTGAAGGATTTAATTAAATAGATGGGATTGGGTGGTGTTGATTTGTCGGTGTACATTTGTTTGAGTGTACATTGGAAGGAAAATGGTGTACTTTTCTGAAATTGATAAACCGTTTTTCAACCTGTGGACTTTGTGGCAGAAATTTTCCAACACCAACACAAAAAACCAAAAATCTAGGTTTTTCGTTTTCGGTATCGTTTCGGTCTTTGATTTATCGATTTTTAAGCCCACACCTAGCTTAAAGGACAACAAAAGTTCATAAAACTAAAAAAAGTTCATCGATTGGGAAAAGCTCACAAATTCGAGAAAAAAGATCGTGAAATTGGAAAAAAGTTCATCGATTTGAAAAAAAAATCACGAATTTGACAAAAAGCTCATGAATTAAATACTTTTTTGCAAGAGGCCTCTCGGCTGTGCCGGTCCATTCTTGCACGAAAACAGGGGAATTTTTTTTAAAAACCGTTTTAAGTACTTGTATAAATTCTAGATTTAAATAGATTTTTATTCAAACCTGGCATGGATGCCTATCATGAGCATGCCCACCTTATTGCAAAAGTTGGGGTTACTGAAAGATGTACAAACATAGACCATGTCAACAGGATGGCGACAAGACTCCATCTCAGAGCACATTGTCTACCGACATTCTTCAAATGGTGTTGCAAATCGTTCAAACCTGGTATTGATGACTACCATGGGTATGCGTATGTCCACCAGCTTGAAAACTTGGTATTGTTTTAAGAATGTCCAAACTAGACCATGTTCAATGGATTGTGTTCGGGTTATGCCAGAAGACTCCCACCTTCCGACAAAATTTAGGGTCATTTCAAGGATGTCTAAAACTAGATCATGTTCAACGAAGGGTGTTAGGGTAGCCCAGAAGGCTCTGTTTGAGAGCACATTATTTCTTGACAAGCTTGAAATGGCCCCAATTTTTTGCATGGCCTTATATGAACAATTCAAGGCACCATGTCAAGTTGTTTCATGTTTCCACAAATTTTGCATTTTTGAAGTTTTCTCGATAGAAAAAGGTCGACAAATAACTGGACGTGTCATAACTTGCATACGGTGTCGAAAGTCGTTCAAACCAGGCATGGATGCCTATTGTGGGTATGTCCACCTGTTTGCAAAGTTGAGGTAATTTTAAGGATGTCCAAAAATAGACCATGTGCAACGAAGGGTGTTCGGGGTAGGGTGAGAAGGATCCTTTTGAAAGCACGTTGGGTTTCGACATCTGGCGAATGGCTCCAATTTTTTTTCCACCAGCTTATATGATAAATTCAAGGCATCGTTACAAATTGTTTGTATTTTTAACAACTTTTGCATTTTTAGAGTTTTCTCGATGAGAAGGGCTGATAAATGGGCGGACGTGTCACAACGTGCAAATAGTGTCGGAAGTTGTTCAAATATGGCATGGATGTTTCATATATCCATGTCAGGCTGTTGCAAGAAGTTGGGGTCATTCATCAATAGAAAAAAAACACCTATTGAGAAGAGTGTGCTAGACTAGGCCAAACGCGTGCATCCGTGAGCATGTAGTTTCTCATTAAGAATGCCTCTGTTATTTCCATTTTTTGGTATTACCAATCAACATGAACATTCTCCTATATCCTAACAATCTATTGAATTAGTGAACAATTATGGAATTTCAAATTGTGTATGAAACTTTTAAAAAATTGAACCCTTTTTCTAAAATTGTGGACAAATTCCCAACAATTGATATTATCCACAAATTGCAAACATTTCTTAAATTTTTGAACAAAAAATGTAAACACGAATTTTTTTAATTTCAGAATATTTTTAAAAATTGTGAACAATGTTTGAAAATATGAACATTTTTGGCACTACAAAAATATTTCAAATTTTTATATAAGTTTCAAAATGGAGAAAAACAAATTAAGAAAAAAACTAAAAACTAAAAATATAAAAGTAAAAAAAAATCTTAGGCTTTAGCCCAACTACACAATGGCATCTCTCCTGTCGGGTGCCTGTTGGGCCTGCCCAAGCATTAATAGATTTGAAAAAAATCATGAATTTTAAAAACAGATGTTCATGATTTTGAAAAACAATCCCAGTGAACAACAATATTAAAAACCAGTTGCCTACAACCAAGACCAAATATAGGGTCGGGACGAATTGAGAGTGAACAACAACAATATTTTCGTCTGCCCACTCTATATCATCAGTGCAGGTGATCTCAGAATTTAGATTCATCAACACGCTGGGTTCATCATGGCTCACAAGTACAAACCAATAACGGTTACATGCATCATGCAACATTCATTATTACAAGTTTACTGAAAACAAAAATGCATACACTAGCACAAGTCTCTAAATACAAATTATTCACTTTCATTTATTCATACAACTCATATGATAGACTGACACTCGTCATACGCTGATTTATTGCAGCACTAGAATTGTAGTTACCTAGTCCTAGCTAACCTGCCCCAAGTGACAACTATAAACACATAGGCTTTGTCATGCACCTTGTCAAAGAAGCGGAAATAAGCAATCCTCCATGCTTTCTTGAAGAGCAGAGCAATGAAAACAACCCAAAGGCCAGCCACAAACCCTGACCCAAGTCCAAAGTAAGTGAACAACATCGACTCTGAAAGTTCTTCACTTCTCTGTTGATGGTAATGCTCCGGTGCATTACTGTTGACTGAGCAATTTTTATGAAGGATAGGCCCACAAAGGCCAATGTTGCCACTGTACATGGCTGGGTTCTCCATGTAAAGAGTGTCAAGTTGACTTCCTGATGGTATTCTTCCTGCTAGATGATTATAGGAGAGGTCTAGAATGCTCAAGTACGTTAGATTTGATACACTTGACGGGATTTCTCCTGAAATATTATTGTTCGAGATGTCAAGCGACTCCAATGTGTGCATGTCCCCAATCTTGTTAGGTAATCCTCCATTCAATTGATTCCAAGACAAGTTCAAATTTATCAATCCTTCAAGAGACGTTATTTCCTCTGGAATTTTACCATTTAAATAGTTGCATGAGAAGTCAATGCTCGATATCTCCAAAACACCATAACCTCTGTATTTAAGTTCTTGCCTCTTGATGACTACTGGCATATCAATTGATGAAAGTGGGGAAAATTTAATGATTGTGCCAGGATCCAGTACGAATGGTGTTGTCATAGCTGTTAGATTTGATAGATGATGAGGTATGGTACCTGATATCCTATTAGCCGCCAGATTCAAATGATAAAGTTTTTTGAGGCTTGTGATATTATTTGGAATATGCCCATAGAACATGTTGTTGCTCAGACGTAGAACCTGTAGTTCCCACAAGTTCCCAATCCACATTGGCAATGTTCCGGAGAATCTGTTGCTTGCCAGATCTAAGTAAGATAGCTCTGTGCAGCTTTCTAGAAATGGTGGAAACTTGCCAGAGAAGCTATTGTTACTTAATGACAGAATTGACATGTCACTTGTTTCAAAACATTGTGGAATTTCTCCTTCAAGAAGATTGTTGGCCAAAACCAAGGAGTATAAGTTCAATCCACATACAGACACTGGAATTTGACCTGTGAAATAATTGGAAGATAGATGTATCCTAGACAGGCCTGGAACCCCAAAATTTGATGGCAGCGGTCCTGATAAAGAGTTTCTTGGTATGTCCAATGTGCTTAGGTTTCTGGGCAATTGAGGTATTCCACCAGATATATTGTTTGAACCAAAGTATAGAAGTTCCAGTGACATGTTACCCATATTTTTTGGCAAGGTACCACTTATTCGGTTATTGGAGATATCCAAGAATGTGGCCTTTGAAAAGGCACTAGAGAACCAATCTGGAAACGTATCGTTTATTCCTGTGCTTGATATATCAAGGTAAGTAAGATCCACTTGCCACTTAAGCCATGCAGGAAACAGAGGCCCCATCTGGCAAGATGCAAGACACGCTTCTTGCAGTCTAAATGGAGGAACCCATTCTGAACCTACCACAATCTCCAATTGATTAATACTAGATAACTGTTCTTTTGCAATCATCGGATCATTCACGATTATGATCTCTAAGCTTTTTAGACCATGAAAGTGTTCTTCTGTAATCAAACCATCCAAGTGATTGTCAGTTAGATCCAACAGAGTCAAATTTGTGAGAAAGCCAATTTCAGATGGCACATGTCCAGTCAGGTGGTTGCCAGAGAGATGTAGAGACTTCAAATTTGTAAACTGCCCTATAAATTCCGGTATAGGCCCAGTAATGTTGTTCAAACTAAGATGAAGAATGACTAAGCTGGTGCGGTGTCCCATCCAATCTGCTAGAGTTCCTGTCAATTGGTTTCCCATCAGGTGTAACTCGTGCAATCTGTTTGACGAACATTGTGGCAGCCTCTGCGCTTTGATTCCATATGAGAAAGTAGTGTCAAGGTATAGGAACCTCAAGTTGCATAGGTTCTTCAAGTCTGCCGAGTCCATGCTCATCATGTTGTTACCTTGTGTCAAGGATAATTCTTGCAAGGATACCATACCCCCCAATGCATCAGGAAGCTGACCATATAGTCCATTGTTATTTTCGAGGTAGAGATGTTTGAGTCTTGTTAGGTTCCAAAACCAACAAGACGCAACCGGGTTGTAAAAGTTGTTGTAAGAAAGGTCGAGCTCCTCAAGAGTTGTAGTGAGGTTTAATTGTGGGAGCGACTGGTTCGCACTAATTAGGCCACAACCAGAAAGATGAAGGGACCTCAAAGAAGGAAGGGCGTTCACCACATGAGGCCAGTCAGCTAGCGTGCTCAGGTCTACTGAATCTAGGTTGAGATACCTTAGAAACCGTAGACGTGTTAACCATGAGAGATCCTTGGAGGAAACTTTATATGGCTCATAGGCTGACAGGTCAAGATAGTGCAGCTTTGAGAGGTTGCCAAGGTGGGGAGGCACTTCCACCGAGGAAACGTATACTACATGGGATAGGTTAAGATATCTCAAGTTTGCCAAAGAACCCAGAAAGCCGGGGATACGGCCAGTAATGCTGTTGTTGCTGAGATCAAGATGCTCCAGATGCGGCAGGGAAAGCAAAGAAGGACTTATCTCACCGGCCAGTCCCTGGCCTCGAAGGTTCAGCGCGACGACATGGGTATGGCCAGTCCGGTTGCTGCACCGGACACCTCTCCACTGGCAGCAGTCGACGTCGTCTTTGCGCCATGAGGCGAGGAGGCCAGCGGTGCCAATCTCGCCGGTGATGCCTCGCTTGAAGGCCAGCAGCGCGTCCCGCACCTGCGGTGTGCAGGCGGCCGGCACATGGGATGAGGCGGCGAGCAATAAGGTGCCGACGAAGGCGAGGAGGAGCAGCAGCTTTGCAGGAGGATGCATGGTGATTGTGGGTAGACAGTAGTGTGCGCACTCCGCACGGCACATATAGCTCCAGTTTATTTATTATAATTAGTCGGTCGGTCCACGGCCCGGAGTCATCGTTTTGGCTCAGCCACTCACTGATGATGAAGTGATCGACGGCAAGACACGGCGACAGTAATGCAGGAGGCAAGAGCGGTGTGTGGTGGCCAACATGCCACGCCCAGGTAGACAGCGCCAGTGCCCTGAGCATGAGGGCGTTGTAGCAGATCAAGTATGCTACAGTAGTCTACTCTTCATATAGCCCGGATGTGCACGCGTCGACTGGATGGATGAGCCTGCATGCTTCAAAGGGAACGCATGCATCGAGGAGGAATCTGTTGGAATTAGTTGTTGTATAGGGATAGAATTCTCTTTGAATTGTAAATCTATTCTATCTCTTCTTCTATTTCAACCTCTCCCAAATATCCTTCTGTAACCGATCAATCTAGCCTCGATCCAATCTTGTAAGCCACGGCATATGTTCTATATAATGCAATGCGGCCCGAGCAAAGGGTTCTACGGTTCCCATAATATTTTACATGGTAACAGAGCCTCTTCCTCAACAAGAACGCATCTAGCTACCTTCCTCCATCGAGAGCATATCTACCACCTCCGCCCCCATGTCGCCCAGCACCATGGGTGCACTTTCCACCACCTCCTCCTCCACCTTCGCCTCATCATCCACCACCACCACTACATCCCTCGGACCACCACCACAGGAGAAGCTGACGAGGGGGAACTTTCTTCTCTGGAAGGCCGTCGTGCTGCCGCAGATCAAAGGAGCACAGATGGAGCATCACCTCGACGAGAAGAGCCCGGCACCGCCGCCCACCCTCACCATCACCAAGGACGGCAAAGAAGAGCAGATCACCAACTTTGCAAGAACCCTTTGGTATGCACAACAGCAGCAACTTCAAGGATATTTGATGGGCTCTCTTTCCCGCGATATTCTTGCACAGGTCGCCACGTTACAGACACCGGCCGAAGTTTGGCGTGCAATTCATGCCATGTTTGCCGCTCAGAGTCAAGCTCAAGCCATTAATACCCGCATCGAGCTGACCAATCTTCAGAAAGGTAATATGACCATGGCCGAGTATCTTGGCAAAATTAAAAGTCTCACAGATGAAGTTGCCTGCACTGCCGCCGCGCTCTCTGATCCGGAGATCGTCTCCAAAATTATCGCCGGACTGGACATGGAATACAACCCTATCGTCTCGGCGCTCGCTACTCGGGTGGAACCGATCACGGTTCAGGAGCTCTACAGCCAGCTCCTGAGCTTTGATGCCCGCCTCAGCCTCCTTCACGGCACCAACCTTCGCCAATATTCTGCTAACGCTGTCTCTCGTGGTCGCGGCCGTGAGCGCGGTCACCAGGGGCAGTCCCGCACCGGTGGCCGCGAGCGTGGCCACCTTCAGGGAGATGGCGGCTACATCAACTCTGGCGGCGGCGGCTACAACAACTCCAGCAACTACACCAACAAACCAGCAGGCGGCGGCTTCAACAACAACTCCGGCCGCCGCTCCTCTTCCTCCCGGGGGCGTCCTCGGTGCCAACTCTTCAAAAAGGCAGGCCATGAAGTTATGGATTGCTGGCACCAGTATGATGAAGACTTTGTCCCCGATGCACGCCTTGTTGCTGCAGCTATGAGCAAGGGGGCGATGGCGTGTGGTACGTTGATTCTGGTGCAACCAACCACGTTACCGGTGAACTAGAGCAACTCGCTCTCCGGGAGAAATACCTTGGCAACGATCAGATTCATACTGCAAGTGGTGGAGGTATGGATATTCAACACATCGGTCAAGCTTTTATTAATTCTCCTACTCTTAAACATGATCTTGTTCTAAACGATGTCCTTCATGTTCCACAAGCTGATAAAAACCTTGCCTCTATGTCTCGTTTAGCCACCGATAATAATGTCTTCTTTGAAACTCACACTCGTTACTTTTTTTATAAAGGATCGGGCAACGAGGGAACTTCTACATCACGGTAGATGCATTGGAGGGCTCTACCCCATCTCATCCAGAGTATTCAACCACAAGCGTCGTCATGCTTATTCTGCCATCAAGCCCTCTTTGGCACGGCGGCATCAAAGATTAGGACACCCTCATCAATCATAGTCAAACAAGTAGTTAATAAAGGTAATTTGCCCTTGTCATATAGTCAATCCAGTGAGTCCATTTGTGAAGCTTGTCAGTGTGCCAAGAGTCATCAACTCCCTTATCCTAGGTCAAACAGTGTGTCTCATGCTCCTTTAGAGCTTATTTTCAGTGATGTATGGGATCATGCTAGAGATTCTTTTGGAAGAAAAAAATATTATGTCAGTTTCATTGATGATTTTAGCAAGTTTACTTGGATTTACTTGTTAAAGCACAAATCTGAAGTTTTTTCTGTGTTTCAAGAATTCCAAAAGCTTGTTGAAATGCACTTTAACTGGAAAATTTTGGCAGTCCAAAGTGACCGGGGAGGGGAGTATGAAAAACTTAACTCTTTCTTCCGTAGCATAGGCATTGAACATCATGTCTCTTGCCCTCATGCTCATCGGCAAAACGGCTCTGATGAGAGAAAACATCGCCACATTGTTGAAGTTGGCCTTTCCCTACTTGCACATGCCTCCATGCCTATCAAATATTGGGATGAAGCATTTATTGCAGCCACCTATCTTATCAGTCGCCTTCCTAGTAAGGTCATTGGCAACACTACTCCATTAGAGCGATTATATCATCAAACACCTGATTATAATTCTCTTAAAATTTTTGGGTGTGCTTGCTATCCAAATTTACATCCATATAATCGCCACAAGCTCGAGTTTCAATCCACCCAATGTGTTTTTCTTGGCTATAGTAATCTCCACAAAGGGTACAAATGCTTAGAGATTGCAACTGGCCGTATCTATATCTCTAGAGACGTTGTCTTTGATGAAACTCTTTTTCCATTTGCCTAACTTCACCCAAATGATGGAGCTCTCCTACGTGCTGAAATAGCACTTCTTCTAGATCACGGGGGAGAATTATATAAATCTGATCCTGTGGAGAATTCCATAGAAAATTCGGATTCTAGTGATATTTGTGCATTTTCAGGTCATGTTTTTATGTATGCAGAAACAGACAAAGGAGGCGCCGGATCCCATGCAGATTCGGGTGGCAGCGGCGTTCCATCCGAGGCAGATCCCCGCGCCAGTCCTGCTGTCTCCAGCGCCGCGCGATCCGAGGACGATTGCGGTCGTCCGCGTGCAGCCAATCGCGTTGGGCGGCTGACAGGCCCGACCGCGTGGATCCCACCGTTTCAGCCGCGCTGGTCGCCGACAGCCCTCGCGCAGCGGGGCCCGACGCTGAGCCCACCTCGTCAGGAGCGGACGGGGGCGAATCACCCCATGCCACCAGCCCGTGGGCCGACCCAGGAGCCGACAGCAGGACGCCTGGCGCGTCTGGGTCGCGATCCGCCTCGGATCGGGAGCCGGATCGGGAACTTGCGGCTGTCTCGGCTGCAGCTGGTCTCGTGGGATCTTCTGTGGTGCAACCAACAGCGACTGCCATGCCGGGATCTTCTGTGCAAACTTCACCAGCAGCAGCTCCTCGTCGCCACACTCGATCTCAGTCAGGTATTATCAAGGCAAAAGAATATACTGATAGCACCGTAAGGTATGACAGGGTCAAAAGAGCTTTTCTTAGTAGTTTTGGTGAACCAACCCACTTGCATGATGCACTTAATCATAAAGAATAGAAGGAGGCTATGGATAGTGAATACAATGCACTCATGAAAAACAAAACTTGGCACTTAGTACCACCAAGGAAGGGAAATAATGTTATAGATTGTAAATGGGTGTACAAGATCAAGAGAAAATCTGATGGAAGTATAGACAGGTACAAGGCTAGATTAGTTGCTAAAGGATTTAAACAAAGGTTTGGCATTGATTATGAAGATACCTTTAGTCCTATTGTTAAGGTAGCTACTATTCGGCTTGTGTTGTCTATTGCCATTTCCAGAGGTTGGAGTCTACGATAGCTAGACGTTCAGAACGCGTTTCTTCATGGTGTTCTTGAGGAAGAAGTGTTCATGCGGCAACCACCGGGATATGAGAATCAAAGCACACCGCATTATGTCTGTAAGTTGGATAAAGCTTTATATGGTTTGAAACAGGCCCCTAGAGCTTGGTACTCAAGATTGAGCATGCAGTTACAACAACTTGGGTTTACACCATCAAAAGCAGATACCTCTTTGTTCTTTTATAATAAAGGCAATATCACCATATTTGTGCTTGTTTATATTGATGATATAATTGTTGCTAGTTCAAGCTCAGATGTCACCACTTGTTTGCTTAAGGATCTGAAACTGGAGTTTGCTCTTAAGGATCTAGGTAATCTTCACTACTTTCTTGGTATAGAGGTTAAACAGGTAAAGGATGGCATACTTCTCACACAAGACAAATATACTACTGATATTCTTAGGAGAGTGGGATTGAAACATTGTAAACCTGTGAGTACATCAATCTCAACCTCAGAAAAACTTACAGTTGAAAGTGGAGAAGTACTTGGACCAGAGGATGCAACAAATTACAGGAGTGTTGTACGTGCTTTACAATATTTGACTCTTACACGTCCTGACATTTCTTATTCTGTGAACAAAGTATGTCAATATTTACATGCACCTAGAACTACTCATTGGACTGCAGTCAAGAGAATTTTGAGGTATCTTAAGTTTTCAAGGGACTTGGGCTTCATATTACCAGGTCTTCATCCATGCTTGTTACTGCATATTCTGATGCAGACTGGGCAGGTTGTCCTGATGACAGAAGGTCCACAGGTGGTTTTGCTGTGTTTCTGGGAACAAATCCTTGTATCATGGAGTGCAAGAAAACAGGCTACAGTTTCAAGGTCAAGCACTGAGGCTGAGTATAAAGCTTTGGCAAATGCAACAGCTGAAGTAATGTGGATACAGACTTTACTTTATGAGCTTGGTATTAAGGCTCCACAAGCTGCTAGGTTATGGTGTGATAACATTGGTGCCACCTACCTTTCAGCCAATCCTGTTTTCCATGCACGTACCAAACATATTGAAGTTGATTTTCACTTTGTCAGAGAAAGAGTAGCTCGAAAGCTACTTGACATTCGGTTCATACCTACAGGAGATCAACTTGCTGATGGCTTCACAAAACCACTTACTATGAGAAGGCTAGATGAGTTCAAGTACAATCTCAACCTTGGCAAAGCTTCATGAGGTTTAGATTGAGGGGGAGTGTTAGAATTAGTTGTTGTATAGGGATAGAATTCTCTTTGAATTGTAAACCTATTCTATCTCTTCTTCTGTTTCAACCTCTCCCGAATATCCTTCTGTAACCGATCGATCTAGCCTCGATCCAATTTTGTAAGCCACGGCATATGTTCTATATAATGCAATGCGGCCCGAGCAAAGGGTTCTATGCTTCCCATAATATTTTACAGAATCATGCATACAAACCAATTCCGATTAGTTTGGAATTGAAAAGAAACGTAGGCTAGCTGATTGCAAACCTTTTCTGTTCCTTTTTTGCCTCCTGTGAAAGTGTTGTCGAGAGCTCGAGCTCAACGATCTCGGATGAAGAGTAAAAATCTGAAAAAAAACAATTAAAAAGTTCTGGTTTTTTTGGGAGAAACATTGATGTTTTTTCTACGCGCATGCAAAATTTTGAGATGGAATCGTGTTTGTGGAGGTGTGGACAAAAAAAAACCGAGAGGATTCTGTTGATTCACTCAATCTGGAGAAATACAGAAAGAAATACGGGCATACGCAGAGGAAACAAACGAGAGGAACGAGCGAGCGGGGATCTAGGTAGCTACGTACTACCTCTCTACTAAATTATAAGACGTTTTTGCAGTTCAAATACATGATTGGTTGATTGATTTCATCAAGGCTGGCCTTCTTCTCTCTTCTTTCTTCTTTCATCTCTTCAAGTACGTCCATATAAACATGCAATATGCATCATGCCATACGTATGTCTCTGCTAATTACTAAGTAGTATTCCCATGTATGTCTATATATGAGCCGCGATAGCCTCATGTTGTCATGTGTATGTGGAAATGTATATGCACATGCACATTTTATAAAGCAGTACAATTTATGGGCTACAATACATGTCGAGCCATGCTACAGGATAATCAGTCGTGGAACAACAAGAGCATTACAAGTCTGTCTTGTGCGCCCACTCTAAACACTAGGAAATTCTGACAATATGCAAAAATGAACTATTGTTATACACAAGAAAAAAAAAATCTAATGTAGGCATACAGTAGTGTGCACACTCCGCACGGCAATATAGGGCGTGTTTGGTTACCGTCGGCTATAGTACCTGTGTTGCATACCCTTCTCCACTCAGTCTGGCTCTAGAAAAACAGCCTCATATGCGACATCTACAAATTGTTTGGTTGCCTGCATATGGACTTCCTGCATTAGGGGGTCAACTTTGGCACGTTGTTTGGTTGCCTGCATTGTCTCGGCGCATACAACTACACGCTGTTTGGTTGCCCGCACGGGGTATGATTAAGAGTTAGCACTTGCACTTAGCACACAGGGTTAAGAGCTAGCAGAAGAAGGGGGAGAAGAAATGCAGTGTGCTCTGGACCATGACGATTGCGGTGGATAATGGTACGTGTCCAACATGACGAGCATGAAGTCGTGGCTGAGCGACACCATCGACGAACTAGTTGCGGTGCTCGTGCAAAGACAATGGACAGAGGAGGAGAATGCAGTGCTCGCGCCATGGTATCGATCGTTCGTGCAGTAGGACGAGAGAGGAGGCCGAGATGATCGACGTCGGAAGCGACTCCAGTGTAATGGGACGAGAGAGAGGAGGCCGAGAGGAGGCCAAGATGATCAACCCCGTTGGTGGCGCGGCAAACTGCAGTGTGCGCGCCATTGCAGCGTCAGTGCAGTAGGAGGACGACAGAGAGTAGGCCGAGATGAGCGACGCCGGAAACGACTCTAGTGTAGTAGGACGCGGGCAAGGAGATCAAGGGGAAGGGCGTTGGAGGACGAATAGGAGGGCTCTGAGCAGAGGATAAAGGAGCTCGACATGGAGAGATGAAGTTACGATCGTCGAAACCAAAAACTTACAACACAAATGTTGTGCGGAACTGCGAAATTAGGCATCTTGTGAAAGGAAATTTCAAACAATAGATTGTGCGCGACGAATCTGACAAAATTCGTCCAGAATAGCTCCAAATGGAAGCACGAAATTAAGAACTTACGGCTGACAAAACTACGAACTGATTGCTTGAATGGAACCTTAGCATCGAGGTGCATCTTTTTCGTGTAGAGCTTACCTCGAATCGAAGCACCGTTGTGTAGATCAAAGGGATAGGAGATTAGATAGAAGCTTAATGGAGGTTGAAGAAGACCTCACCTAATCACCTCGCATCCCTCTTGTCTCCTCTCATGCAAGGGCCCGCTCGCTTGCGCTCGCCTCGGCATGGCTTGCAAGAAACTGCCGATATGTGCATTTCCAGCGAGCCAGGCCGAGAGGTGCTTTAAGTTCCATGCTATGCAAGCCTATACAGTCAATCAAACAGTCCGTTTCCTTCCCGCGCGGGCCTGGTTAGGACTCGTGCAGGCAATCAAACACGTCCATATAGTCCCAAGTTGTTAGTTAGTCCGCCCACGGTCGGGAGTCGTCGTTTTGGCTCTGAAAGAAAAGAGGTGAAACGTATGCCTCCTTGCAGGGACGCGTGCGTGTTAAATAGCAAGACAAGATTACATCGGTTGGCAGCTTGTTGTGTTAGCTTGACCCCTCATCCAAGACTATACAAGATAAGGATCTCTAACCTCCAACAACCTGCCCAAGTTACAACACACGCATACAAGTTACACCCCGTGACATATGTCACGTTACAACTACACCCATATCATTTAACATCCTCCCTCAATCTAAACGTGTCAAGGTTGAGATTGTTCTTGAAGGCTTGTAGTTGTCGAATCTGTAATGGTTTTGTAAAACCATCCGCCACTTGGTCTCTTGTTGGGATGAACCTGATTTCCAATAGTTTCCTAGCAACCCTCTCTCTGACAAAGTGAAAATCAATCTCTATGTGTTTAGTCTTTGCATGAAACACTGGATTAGCTGAGAGATACGTTGCTCCAAGATTATCACACCATAGGCAAGAAGTGCTTGTTCTTCTTACTCCTAGCTCATCTAGTAAAGTTTCCATCCACATTACCTCAGCTGTTGCATTTGCCAGAGATTTATATTCTGCTTCAGTACTAGAGCGAGAGACTGTTGCTTGTTTCTTTGCATTTCAGGATATGAGGTTAGAACCAAAGAAAACAGCAAATCCACCTGTAGACCTTCTGTCATCAGGACACCCTGCCCAATCTGCATCAGAAAAGGCACTAACAGTTGTTGAGGGTGATTTACATATTTTCAGTCCTATACCAGCACTTCCTTGAATATATCTCAATATCCTTTTTATTGTTTTCCAATGAAGTGAAGTAGGGGAGTACAGAAATTGACAGACCTTGTTAACAGAGAAGGATATATCAGGTCTTGTCAAAGTTAAATATTGTAGTGCACCCACCACACTTCTATATTTAGTCCCTTCCGCTGGACTCAACAACTCTCCTTCATGCAATGATAATTTTTCTGTTGTAGATAAAGGTGTACTGGAGGGTTTACAGTCTCTCATACCTACACGCTTGAGTATATCCTTGGCATATTTTTCCTGAGTCAGCAATATACCATCATGTACCTGTTTTACTTCTATGCCAAGGAAATAATGTAATTCTCCCAAGTCTTTGAGAGCAGAATCATTCTTCAAGTTCTTAAGTAAAGCTGAGGTGGCTTGTGGAGAGGAGTTAGCAACAATTATATCATCTACATATATAAGCATATAAATGATCACCTCCTCATTTTTGAAGAAAAACAGAGAAGTATCTCCCCTTGAGGGTCGGAAACCAAGTTGTTGGAGCTTTGTTCTTAGTCTTGAGTACCAAGCTCTGGGCGCCTGTTTCAGACCATACAGTGCTTTGTCCAATTTACACACATGCTGTGGTTTGGTGCCATCCACAAACCCAGGTGGTTGCTTCATGTATACCTCTTCCTCGAGAATGCCATGTAAGAACGCATTCTGCACATCTAATTGGCGAAGAGTCCATCCCCTGGAAACAACAATAGACAGAACAAGTCTAATAGTAGCTGCCTTAACTACTGGACTAAAAGTGTCTTCATAGTCAATTCCATAACGTTGTTTAAACCCCTTTGCTACTAGTCTAGCTTTGTATCTATCTATTGTACCATTAGAATTCCTCTTAATTTTGTATACCCATTTGCAATCTATAATGTTTCTACCTTGTTTAGGTGAGACTAGATGCCAAGTTTGATTTTTCATAAGTGCATCATACTCTACCTCCATAGCTCGTTTCCAGTTTTTATCATCTAGTGCTTCAGCTAGATCACGAGGCTCACCAGTAGCAGCAAAGTTTACAACCATGAAATTTTTACCATACCTGACCGTTCCATCTTTAGGAACAAGTGGTTTAAAAATGCCTCTTTGTGACCGTGTATTGGGTCGCTCCGGTTCAACGGCCACATAAGATCCTGATGTTGCAGAAGATCCTGCAGCCGGTTCTGGACGCGGTCGGACCTGGGAATTGGTCTTGTCGGGAGGCGAGGCGGAGACGCGTCCAGGCGACACACGCCCGAGAGTCCGCGCCTCCTCATCAATCGGTGATGGCGACGCATTGGACGCACCTGCGCCAGCCCGCGCACCTGACCGCGAACCTGGCCGCGTGTCACCCGTGGATGGGCTGCCCGCATCAGGTGGGGTGGCCGCGCCAGCCGGAGTGCGCGTTTCCGCCTCTGAGTCTGTGCGCGCGGCAGATGCAGCAGCGCCGCCAGATCTCTCGGGATCCACGCGCGCAGGCGAATCTGTCCTACCACCAGATCTCTCGGGATCCGTGTGCGCAGGAGGATCTGCTCCGTGTTCCGAGCCGGGCCGGTTTGGCTGTATCTGCAGCATAAAATCATGACCAAAACCAATGTTTTCTGCTGGATTTTTTCCCTCCGACTTCCTACATCATCAGAACCATTAGTAGTCCTATTAATCATTTGATCACCAACTATTTCTCCCCCTTGATCAGTAGGATTAAGTAGGTCAGGAGGAAGTAAAAGAATCTCAGCCCTTAGACGAGCACCGGTATTAGGATGAAGGGCCGCAAAAGGAAAAATGTTTTCATCAAACACCACATCCCTAGAAATGTATACACACCTTGTGGAGATATCAAGGCACTTGTAGCTTTTGTGCATGTTACTATAACCAAGGAAAGCACATTGCTTTGATCGAAATTGGAGTTTATGTGTGTTATATGGACGTAAATTGGGCCAACAAGCACACCCAAAAATTCTAAGAGAGGAATAGTTGGGAGTTTCACCGAATTACCTAGTAAGAGGTGTTTCATGATTTATGACTTTGCTTGGAACCCTATTGATCAGATAGGTTGCGGCAAGGAAGGCCTCATCCCAAAACTTCAAGGGCATAGAGGCTTGAGCGAGCAAGGAGAGGCCGACCTCAACAATGTGACGGTGTTTGCGCTCAGCTGACCCATTCTGCTGATGAGCATGAGGACATGATACATGGTGTGAAATGCCAATTTTGGTGAAGAAAGAGTTCAACTTTTCGTACTCCCCTCCCCAATCTGTTTGGAGAGCAAGAATCTTGCGATCAAAACGTCGTTCAACAAGGTTTTGGAAGTCATGGAATTTCTGAAAAACTTCAGATTTGTGCTTGATGAGATAGATCCATGTGAATTTACTAAAATCATCGATAAAACTCACATAGTATTTTTTCTGCCTACTATTTCAACAGCAAGACCCCACACACCAGAAAAGACAAGTTCCAAAGGAAATTTAGATTCACTCAAGGATTGAGGATAAGGTAACTGGTGACTTTTGCCCTTTTGGCAGGCGTCACATACATGCTTATTGCTATCGTTATTGACACACGGGAGCTTATTCTCACTAAGAATCTTCCTAACAACAATGGAATAAGGGTGACCTAAACGTCTATGCCACCAATCCAGAGGTGGTTTGGTGACATTGAGCACATGCTTCTGGACGTTTCCCCCGGTGTGTTTGACAGGATAGAGCCCTCTTCTACCCCTGCCTCGAAGTAGAACCTTCCTCGTTTCCAGATCCTTGATGAGAAAAAAATGAGGGTGAATTTCAACAATAGTATTATTGTCAAGAGCAAGTCAAATCTTTTGTTGCCTCCGGAACATGAAGAACATCTTTTAGATGAAGATTGCGATCTGGGGTAGAAATAGCTACATAACCAATATGATCAATGGACATACCTGATCTGTTTGCAGTATGAATCTGATCACCGCCCGTGTACCTCTCCCGAATGGTCAGCTTCTCCAGATCGCTTGTAATATGGTCGGTTGCACCACTGTCCATGTACCAGTTGGTGTCAACCCCATACTGATGAGCAGCCATGTTGGCCGAGAGCGCTCCTCTCCTCCCTGATATGAAGAGTCGTAGCGCTTCCAGCACTTCCAAGCAGGGTGGCCAACTTTTCCACAGATCTGGCACACCGGCTTGGCAGAGGAGTTGTTGTTGTAGTCCCCCCTGCCTCCCGAGTTGCCTCGACCACGGCCGTGGTCACCACCACGGCCACGGTCACCATCGCCGCCTGGTTTGTTGTTGAAGCCGCGACCACTGCCGCGATCACCGTTGCTGATGGAGTTGTTGTTCTTGTTGAAGCCGCGCCCATGCGCCGCCGCATTTGCGGACGATTGAGAGGACCCGCCGCGGAGATTCAGGCGAGTCTCAAAACTCAGAAGCTGTGAGAACAGCTCCGGGATCTTGATAGGTTCGACCCTGGAACACATGGCCGACACCACTGGGTCGTACTCCTCATCCAGTCCAGCAAGGATGTGGGAGATCACCTCTTCCTCGTCCAAGGCCTTCCCTGAAGCAGTTAGTTCATCACACAGGGTTCGGACCTTACCAACATACTCTGTGATCGTGGAGTTACCCTTCTGAAGATTGGCTAGGGCAATTCTGACGTTGACGGTCTGCGCCCTAGTGTGCGACACAAGCATCCCTTGCACCGTGTTCCATAGCTCGGTCGCAGTGTGGCAGGTTGCCACTTGGACGGCTATCTCACGCGGTAGCGTAGTCAGCAGGTATGAGAAAACCTGCTGATCCCGCGCGTACCACACACCGAACTCTGGGTTCGGCGCCTTTGTCTTGGTTTTGCCGTCATCGCCGGTGACCTCAATGGTCGTGGGCGGAGGCGACTGCTCGGTGTCGAGGAAGCTTGCCATCTGCGCTCCCCTGATGGCTGAGAGCACCGTGGCGTGCCATAAGGCCTCGTTCCCTCTCGTCAGCTTCTCGGTTGCGTTGTGTGCAAACGGAGACGAGGGGAAGGAACTTGCGGAGGAAGAGCTCGCCATGGATGAACCTGAGGTAGGCTCTGATACCATGAAAGAAAAAAGGTGAAGCGTATACCTCCTGGCAGGGACGCGTGCGTGTTAAATAGCAAGACAAGATTACATCGGTTGGCAGGTTGTTGTGTTAGCTTGACCCCTCATCCAAGACTATACAAGATAAGGATCTCTAACCTCCAACAACCTGCCCAAGTTACAACACACGCACACAAGTTACACCCCGTGACATATGTCACGTTACAACTACACCCATATCATTTAACAGGCAAACCAACGAAGCACGTACACACGTTCAAAAAAATTCAAACGAAAACCTAAAGACACCACATATTCGTACACGGTCATCTCCCAAACAAATACACGTGCCCTGAACATGTTTACCAAGCAGTCATTTTCAGCCAAGTGGTGAAACCTCAAAGCAAAAACATCCCCGGAAATAGATGCTTGGGTATATAATATGTACATATGGTGCAGCCGCAAGGAACTGAACGAATCAATCTGCTTTAACAATCGGATCCGATCATATATGTAAACTGAGAAGATTAGGGAGAACTGATCACCATACTCGATTATGCTCTAGGCAGTGCCATATATACACTTACAGGACGGCGGCCCAGGGAGATCATGGGTGCTCCACTAGTAGAGATCGTGCGCCACTAACACTGCAGGAGGGCGCCACGATCACACGCACGCTCTACACCGTATGCCAGCGGCTATACGTATACATATGCGATATACAAGAGCAGTATAGTCTAACACCCCCTGTAGTCGTGACGTCGTCGCCGGCGACGCAAAGACTGGATCCAAACTCCGAGAAAATGTCCGACGGCAGGCCTTTGGTCATGATGTCGGCGAGTTGTTGACGCGTGGGGATGTGAAGAACACGAAACTGGCCGAGGGCGACGCGCTCGCGGACGAAGAGGATGTCGAGCTCCACGTGCTTGGTCCGTCGATGATGCACGGGGTTGGCCGATAAGTAGACAGCAGACACGATGTCGCAGTACACCAGCGTCGCCTTGGTCACCGGAGCGAAGAGCTCGCCGAGGAGCTAACGGAGCCAAATGCACTCAGCAACGGCGTTGGCGACGCCGCGGTATTCGGCCTCGGCGCTGGATCGCGAGACGGTTGCTTGGCACTTGGAAGATCAGGAGATGAGTGCGTCGCCGAGGTAAACACAGAAGCCGGACGTGGAGCGGCGCGTGTTGGGGCAGCCGGCCCAGTCCGTGTCGGTGAACGCGCGGAGATCCAGAGTGCTCGAGGCGCGGAGATGAAGGCCGAGTGCACACGAGCTGCGCACGTACCGCAACAGGCGCTTGACAAGCGCGAGATGGCACTCTCGCGGGTCATGCATGTGGAGGCATATCTGCTGCACGGCGTAGGAGATCTCGGGCCGCGTGATGGTGAGGTACTGGAGAGCGCCGGCAATGCTCCGATACGCGGACGGGTCGGCAACGCACGGCCCGTCAGCCGAGGGAAGCTTGCTCTTCGTGTCAATGGGCGTCGGCGAGGGACGGCAGGTGTCCATGCCGGCACGATCCAGGAGTTCGTCAGCGTACTGGTGCTGGGACAGGAAGAACCCAGCCAAGGTGCGCGTGATACGGATCCCGAGGAAGAAGTGGAGGGAGCCCAGGTCCTTCATCGCAAACTCGCCAATGAGGCGCGTGATGACACGGTGGAGCACGACGTGCGAGGACACGGTGAGCACGATGTCGTCAACGTAGAGGAGGAGGAACGCTGTGTCGTCGCCGTGCCGAAAAGTGAAGAGGGAAGAGTCTGAGTGCGTGGCTGTGAAGCCAATCGAGCGAACGAAGCCGGCGAAGCGGAGGAACCAGGCACGGGGCGTCTGCTTCAGCCCGTACAAGGACTTGGAGAGGCGGCAGACGTGTTCTGGCTTGGCCGGGTCGACGAAGCCGGCAGGCGGCAGGCAGCAAACTTCCTCCTCCAAGGTGCCATGAAGAAACGCGCTGGACACGTCGAGTTGGTGCACGGGCCAGCCACGCGACGCAGCCAGGGTGAGCACCGTGCGGATCGTTGCCGGCTTGACGATGGGGGAGAATGTTTCGCCGTAGTCGATGCCGGCGCGCTGGCGGAACCCACGCATGACCCAGCGTGCTTTGTAGCGGGCAAGCGCACCGCTGGCGTCGGTTTTGTGCTTGAAGATCCATTTCCCAGTGATCAAGTTAGCACCGGGGGGGGGGGGGGGCGGCACCAGCTCCCACGTACGGTTGTGGACGAGAGCGTCGTACTCATCTTGCATGGCGGCGAGCCAGTGCGGGCCGCGGAGGCAGCGCGGACGGAGCTGGGAACCGCTGAGACCGACGAGGACGTCGAGGAAGTAGATGTCGAGGCAGCGGCCGCGTCATAGTAGCGTGGGTTGGGGCGGAAGATGCTGCGTTGAGCCCGCGTGACCATGGGCGCCGGTGGCGCGACGGGCGGTGCGCGCGGCGCTGGTGGCACGGCGCTGGGGATGGAGACGCCCGTGCACCCAGTGGACGCAGAAGGGCTTCACGAAGACGTGGCCGAGCCGCCCGTCGAAGAGCCCGCGGCGAGGCTGGGGCTGCGCGGGGCAGTAGTCAGTGAAGACGAGCCGGTCGTGGGAGATCCGATGGTTGAGCTTGAATGTGTCGAGGGCGCACTTGGCGCAGGCGACGCCGAGGCATCCGATGAGGATCCAACACCTGAGTTTGAACCATGCAAAAGGGCGGGCACACCACGGTTCCTGATCACGAGCGGGACCTGCAGGACAGGGGACGAAGCGGGCGATGCAGGCTGCATGGGCGAAGGAGCAGGCGGTGGTGTGGAGAAGGGAAAGACTGTTTCATGAAAGAGGACATGGCGTGAAGTCAGGACGCTGCGCGAGACCGGATCAAAGCAGCGAAAACCTCGGTGATCAGAAGGATATCCAAGAAAGACGCAGGCGATAGACCGAGGCTCAAGCTTGTGGCGAGTAGTAGCAGTGATGTTCGGATAGCACAAGCATCCAAAGACGCGAAGCTGGGAGTAGTCCAGGGCGACACCGAGCAGAAGCTCGTGCGGAGTGCAAGGTGCTGAGGCGCGGCACGACCGGCGGTTGATGAGGTATGTGGAGGTGTTCAGGGCCTCGGCCCAGAATCGCGGCGGCATCGACGCATGACAGAGGAGCGAGCGCACCGCGTCGTTGAGCGTGCGAAGGATACGTTCAGCCTTGCCGTTCTGCTGGCTCGTGTACGGACAGGTGAGGCGGAAATGAGTGCCATGGCGTGCAAGCAAGGTGCGCACGGCGGCGCTGTCGAACTCACGCCCGTTGTCTGTCTGAAGCGCAAGAACAGGAAGCTGGAACTGGGTCTGAACATAAGCGAAGAAATCAGTAAGGACAGAGAGAGTTTCAGACTTATGTTTCATAGGGAACGTCCAGACGTAGTGACTGAAATCATCGATCACAACTAAGTAAAATTGATAGCCTGAGATGCTTACAACGGGAGATGTCCATACATCAAGATGTAAAAGCTGGAAAGGAAAAAAGCTAGTGGTGCTAGACGACTGAAACGGAAGTCTAGTGTGCTTGCCCAAGCGACATGCATGACAGAAGGGTGGCTCGCGGCTGAACTCCAGGTGCAGATCATCAGCGAGGGCGCGAAGCGAGGTAGCACCGGGATGCCCAAGGCGTTGGTGCCACAGGTCGGTCGCAGCGACGCCGGCAAAGATGCACAAGGAGGGGAGTTTGGGCCGCACAACAGGGTAGAGGTCGCCGTCGGAATCACATCGGAGAATCACCACCCTGGTTCGAAGGTCCTTTACAGAAAAGCCACGCGCGTCAAATTCAACAGAGAGGGGAAAATCACGGCAAAGCTGGCGAACTGAAAGTAGATTCTTGACAAGAGAAGGAGAAACGAGGATATTGCGAAGAGGAATAGGGGATGTGCCGGTGATCAGCGAGCTAGTGCCAACATGGATGATGGGCAGGCGCTCGCCACTGCCGACGATGATGCATGCATCAGTAGAGGACGGGCGAGCAGAGAGAAGATTACCGGGCGAGGATGTCATGTGGGACGCAGCGCCGGAGTTGAGGTACCACTCTGGTGCACTCCCAGAGGACGAAGGGCGGCCGAGGCGCTGTGAAGGGCGGCCTGCAGCGACGCCATGTCCCAGGCCTGTTGAGGAGGCGTGGACGAGCTCGCTCCGGGGCTGCCGAAGCCAGGAGGGGCGGCAGCGTACCCAGGAGGAGGGGCCCCGTAGCCGTACGACGGGGGCGATGGCGACGGAGCCGCGGACATGGCCTGCTGGTGCGGTGTGCCAGGGCGTGGGCCGAGCACGCCAGCGCCGGGCGCGCGCCAGGCCATCGGCCAGGCCTGAACTAGGCCAGTCCACGAGTTGGCACCGGGCGCCGGCGCAGGGTACGTCGGAGGACGGGGAGCCGAAGGAGATGGTGGAGGAGCCCCGCCGCCGCTGTTGCCACGTCCACGGCGACGCTGGCGTCTGCGCCCCTGGTTGGTGTTGCTGGGCGGGGGCGCAAGTGGCGTCGAGGAACTGCCGCGGCCCGCTACGAGAGCGTGCACGGACTGCTGGCGAGCGGACTGCTCGGCGCGGTGCTCTTCAAGCAGGAGGAAGGAGCGCACCTGCGGGAAAGAAGGGAGCGGGACCTGCGAGGTGATGTGCGGGATGGCGGAGTGGTACTGCCGGTTCAGGCCACGGAGGAGGCAGAAGACCTGCTGCGGCTCGGTCACCGGCTGGCCGAGGTCCCGAAGCTGGTCGGTGAACTGCTTGAGTTTGGTGCAGTACGCCATGACCGTCATGTCGCCCTGAACAACGGCGTGGTACTCGGCGTCGAGGTAGACGGCGCGAGCAAGCTGGTTGTCACGGAGGATACCGTCGACGGCCGCCCAGACGGTGAGCGCGGTGTCGTCCGGCTGCATGACGGCGTCGAGGAGCTCTGGCGAAATGGTGGTGTAGAGCCAGTGCACCACGGCGTGGTCCGCCATGTCCCACTCTGGATCGCCGTGACGGTGGACAGCCGTGGAATCGACGTGGTCGCGGAGGCCGAACATGCCGACGATGGTGTCGAAGTGGCGGCGCCACTGTGTGTAGTTGCCGGCGAGGAGGTCGAGAGTGACGGGAACATGAGGACGAATGCCAACCGTCTGCAAGATGGAGGACGGGACGGAGGGCGGGACGGAGGGCGCAGGCGCAGGGCGCACCGGAGCGGGAAGCACCGGGGCGGCAGGAACCGCAGCAACGGCAGTAGCGTTGGCGGGAGGTGGTGGTGGTGCATCGGCTAGGGGAGCGGCGTGAAGGACGCCGGCGACGCCGTGCTGAGAGGAGCGAGGAGAGACGACAGGGTTGTCGTCCATGGTGACGGAAGCAAGACCTGCGACCGGCGCAAAAGGATTGAGCTGGTCGGGGGAGTCTGATACCATGTAAACTGAGAAGATTAGGGAGAACTGATCACCACACTCGATTATGCTCTAGGCAGTGCCATATATACACTTACAGGACGGCAGCCCAGGGAGATCATGGGTGCTTCACTACTAAAGATCGTGCGCCACTAACACTGCAGGAGGGCGCCACGATCACACGCACGCTCTACACCGTATGCCAGCGGCTATACGTATACACATGCGATATACAAGAGCAGTACAGTCTAACAATATATAACAAAAAGATGCTTATATTTCCCCAAAAAGGTTGGGAGGAAATGAATGAACGATTACTGATTCGAGGAAGCGACACACACCTAACTAAGCCTGCAGATCAAGATGGAAGCATGCAAGATTATCATTGCAAGAAGAGGTGCAGAAAATCGATCCCATGCTTATACATACTGAATGATTATCAGCATGATACACCCATAAGCTGATGGATGGATGGATGATTACATGCATGCTGAGCAAATAAAATGCATGCCTTAATTTGTGGCCTCAACCTCCATGACTGCTGACTGAACCTGGATCATGTCCTCGATCCATGACCCAACAATCGACTGAAGATCAGAAAAGGCACCAACCCCAGCGTGCACCACACTTGTATTCCTGAAACAAAAATACGCACATGATCAATGACAAGGAACAGCCAACCAAAACGAAGCAAGGCATTGAGAAAATGATGTGCACCTCCTCTGCTCCTTGCACACAGCTTCACTGAACTCCATTAGAGTCGCCATTACCTTAAACCCAGATTTTGGGTCCTTTATGCCCCGCAATATGCTAGAGTAGGCCTTAAACATTCCCTCTCTAAGCTGGTCGTCATACTCAACCTTACCCTCTTCTGAAACATCAGCACGATATTTTCCGTTGGCAGCTTCTTTAAGCATTTTCATAACAGTCTCTAAGTACCTCTCGAAATTCCGACCGATAGCAAGGGCAATCTCTCCAAAGCATGCCATAATTGAATGTATAAGAGCGACATCTGACATGCCTTTGTAAAGAACGTCCATAATTTGATCACAACATGTCACCGCCACTTTATCTCCCAAGACATGGCAAATATCACACATCACCTCTAAATAAGTTGGAGAGAGCCGCTTCACAGTAAAATACTGCAAGAGCATAGGCATGTGTTCCCCAAAATCTGGACCGATGGAATGAGCAAGAGCACCAATGGCAAGGGCTGCTTTATCACGTGCACTAGAACTATCGCTTGTTAAGGCGCGACACAATAGCAGCAATACACATTGAGCAGAGTCCCTAAGTGCAGATCGTTCGATTATATCCCAGCTGCCCATCTTCTCGATTATGAGTTGAACTAGACCACACAACAAAACCTCAAGAAGGCCACGATTCATCTTGTCACCTGATGAAATTACTACACCATCATGATTGAGCACCATATTCAATCTTCTCATGATACTAGGCATTAACGTTCTAATAGCTAGGGAAGCTTCAAATTCTCTTGTGTTGCTGACTCTTACAATCTCAGTCAATGCTTCATAAGCAGATGCACATGCTAGAAGCCCGAAAGGGGTAGGTTCCGTAGCAGAAAGGAGAGCGTCAATAACAGGCCTAACATAAGGTGAAAGCTCGGGCGAGTTTGGCTTTGACTTTGATTTTGTATCTTCTCCATAACCTCGAGCAAGAAAATATATAGCTCCAGATACTTTCTCGGACACTTCCGGGACATCTTTGCTACTCTCTATCAACACAGCCACGATCCGAGGAAGGTTTGCATTTGTAATGATTCTATTTGGACTAGCTTGAGAATGCCGAAGCTCAAACAACCGTTGTAGGGTCCACGCGGTAGTGCCTCTTACGTGCATGTTTGGGTCTTTCATCATGTCAAGCAACGGGTTGATCACGGGAGCAAGTTTCTTAAGACAGGGACCTTCTAGGATATAACCTAATGCAAACGTAGCTGCCTTGCGACTTTGCCAATCAAGCGCTATGATGTTAACCTCAAAAAACCGCATCACGGGAGGGACAATAGCATCCCCAATACTTATAGCGGCAAGGCTTAGGCATTCCATAGCACTTGTGGATAGGTCTTTGAAGCTATCATCTCTGTCTTGCTTTAAAAGAGTTTCTAGAAGAAGTGGAGCAAGTGAAGAGAGGGGCTTGCCAAGAAAGCCACAATCAGGAGCAAGGACATCATCATCATCATCATCATCATCATCATCATCATCATCACCATCATCATCATCATCATCATCATCATCATCATCATCATCATCACGAAGGTCGTCTTGTCGCCTGATCTCTTCTTGACAAACAGTGGTCCAGAACTCAATAGATTTGAGCGTGACAGATTTCACGCCTCCTTTCAAAGCTTGGGTTGTAAGCCCGAGTATGGTTTCCATGTAGGGCTCTAACTTGGCGTGATGTCTGGATGCAATCGCAGCAAGGCACTCAAAGATCACCTGTCTGAACTCCGCTTCTTCGGATTTAGCGGTATTGAGGACCGCGGCCATTATACGGGTTCTCTCATCATCGTCTTTAAAAATTCTACAAACTTCGTACCGTAGAACGTTACGTAGAGCTCTAACTGCTGCGAGGCGGACATCGCGGGTTAGGTCGTCCTCCACGCGGCTCGCCTCCACGATGAGGGCATTGAGGACGTCGTCCACCTGATCCTGCTTGAGGTACGTGTAGTTATTCTTGAAGACATGCTCCAGCGCCTCAAGGGCCGCCTGCTGCTTTATCGGCGACACGCCCTGCCTTTGTGCCGCGTTGCCCAGCAACCGGTGAAGGAGGTCCGGCCACTCCTCGATACGCGCGAGCTTTGCGATGATCTGCGAGGAGGCGCGCCTGGCGTCGGCAACCGGAGATGCTAGCACCGTTGTGAGCGACGACTCCTTGATCTTGGATCCGATGGATGGATCAACGCTGAACCACCGCTGGACGAGTGGATCATCGATCGGATGGATGTCAGAGGAGCACAACGAGTCGTTGAGGATTGTGCCGGCGAGCCTCCTGGACTCGGCTGGGCTGTCGTCGCTGGAGAGCTCCGACGACAGGCCCACGAGGAAGCTGGGGAGGTCGAGCTCCTGGAGGCGCTTGAGATCGGCCTCTGCCGCTGACCGTACGCCGTTGTCGCGGTGCTGAGCGTCCAGTAGAACCTTGGTGATATCCATGGATGTATGTATCTGCAGCAAACACGGATCAAATAAGCACAAGTCGATCGTCGGTTAGCAAAAGCAAAAGCAGTAAGAAAGTCGACCTACTTTTTTGGATGCTAATGAGGGACGAGCAATGACGGTGAACTGAATTGAGAACGGCGACGACGGGCGTCCGGAGAGAATATGAGGTCGACTGCTTGTTCCCGGGTCGAGGCGATTAGATCACCGCCGTGAGAAGAGAATATGAGGTCGGTTGAGACCTTCCGTGTCGCTCAGGTCAGGTTGAGCCGGCCTAAAAAATAACGCAGTGGGCCCTGCCGCACGCACGAACAAAGCCCAGGCGTATCTTAAAAAAACAATCAGCGCCCGTTTATATCGCACTTTACGCGAGATGGAGCAAGCTCTCGCCTGACCGGCTCTGCGGACGACTGGCAGGCCCGTCATGCGAGTCGGATAGAGGCTAGCTTGCCGGTGAACTCATAGAAGGTCAGCGAGATTGGACTGGCTAAAAACAGTTTAATCCCCCCCCCCCTCCCTCCCGCGACGCTCCCGCGGGCGTCCGGGGGGCAACCCTAGCGCCGCCGCCGCCACCCTCCCCTTCTCTCTCTCCTCCCTCGCCGCCGCCAAGGGGCACGAGCGGGCGAAGCCCGGTCGTCGCCGGCGGCGGCGGGGCCATCTCGTCTCCTTGCGCGGGGGGGTGCGGCGCGGGCCGGATCTCGCCGGTGGGGATGCTGCGCTCGTGCCGGGCGTAGCGGTGCGGCAGCGCTCTGGAGTAGGCCAGCGACGGCGGCGTGGCGTCGGGCGACAGGCGGCATGGTGGTGGTGCAGGCCGGCGGGTGGTGGTGGCGGCGGCTGCTTCGCAGCAGCGCCTCGGCGCCTCGTCTGGCGCTGCGGGTCGCGGGCGGCCCGTCTCGCCGTGGATGTCAGGTGGCGGGGCGGCGCGGCAGCGGTGGAGGTGGGCGGCCCTTGTCCAGCCGGGCCCCTGCGGCTGGACGGCGGCGCTCGGCGCGGGAAGGCCTCCCCGGTGGCCTCTCATGGATGCAGCTCGGCGGTTCCGTGCGCCCTCCTCCTCGGCAGCGGGCGGTTGCGGATCTGGGCATTCGGCCTTGGGGGCTCCTCCTCCTCCTCCCCCTTCCCCCGGCCATCTGGGCTCGGTTCCCCTTGAGGCTGTGGTCGCTGGCGGTTCTGAGGTGGTTGGGCTCATGGATCTTGTCCAAGACGTGACCTTTGGGGCTTCTCGGGGTGGTCCGGTGGCGGGGCGGCGGCCCTGGCGGTGGGAGTCGCGTCGGTCGTAGGCGGACTGCGCGACTCAGATGCGGGCGTGCAACCACGGCCGCTTGGGTGGCATGGTTGCAGGTGGTTGGCCGACCGGGGATGCAGCGGTAGGGTGGAGCACCGGGGTTCATCACTTACCTGTCCGTACACGGGTCGACGGTGGCGGCGTCCGCGGATGTCGTGTTCCTCCCTGTAGGCTCCGTCGTGGTGCTCTCACTCCTCCCGTCGTGTTCCGGGTGAAAACCTGATCTTTGGATCGGACGATGGCGACGGTCCGTGGTCGTGCCCTTCTTGAAGGCATCGTCTCGGAACCCTCGGTCCGGCGTGGTCCGTTGCACTTCTTCCCGGACGATCTCTCATCTTGTGGTAGTCGTTGAAGTTGTGTGTCGGTGCCCGGCATTCTTGTTTCTTGCCTTGGGTTGTGTGGCGTGCGTTTGTATCGGTTATTTGGATGTAAGTGTTGGTGCTTTATTTATAAAGCGGGGGGAAACCCTTTTTCGGCGAGAAGGTCAGCGAAGACGACCAGTCCGATGACCCTACCGCTCGCGCAGGGTCAGCCGATGGCGAGCACGCGCACAACAATGTCGTCGCGGCCATGATGGCGGAAGATCCGGGCTTCCTGAATGAGTAGCGGACGCTACTATTATCCATCCGCAACGCCCGCGTCATCTGCCATGGGCGATGGCGGCTACTCATCATGGCGGAGGAGCGCCATTCACTGTTCGCATAGATCGCTGAGGAGTTGCGCGAAGAGGAGACGCATGCCCACGTGGATCACACCCGGCTGCAACGACCATAAGGCCATCCCATCCACGACCGGCAATGTCCACATGATGGACTCCAGCGACGAAGAGGAGTTGCGACATGGACGCAGCGCTGTCTCGTGTCTCGTGTCTCGTGTCATATTCTTCCCCTCCCGCGGCTTTACTTCTCATGGCTCACGGCCATTGAGCTTCCAGAACAAGGGGAAGACAGGGCATGGAACAAAGACACCTCCACAGCCGGCCAAGATTTTAGATTTTAGACCAGGTTAATAAAGTGCCGTCCGCTTTTGTTTAGTGGAAATATGTAAAAAAAAAGTAATGAATTTGATCCGGTTTAAATAAAAATCGTCTAGCTTGCATGAAAATCCATCCGGTTTGTTCAAATCCCTTTGGAATGCATGTGGGCACGGCTGAATGGTCGGCTCCCCTATCACCTTCCGCGGACATATACAATGTCCATTTGAGGGTCCTTGTTGGAGATGCCCTAATCTACTAACCGTAGTTTGCAAAGTACTGGATTTATACTAAACATTGTTAAACAATGTAATTGTATGTCACGGTCATGTTTATGAACCGTGGTAGCTAGGGCGTGGTGTGCGTTGTAAACTGTTAGGATAGGTTAGATTGTTGTGATATGATCCTATAGTTAGCTTGGAGATCAATCCACACCTAACCTAATCCTAACTCCCTGTAAGCCGCCGGCCTCTGGCCTTTATTAACACGCAACGCGCCCCTGCATCGTGCAAGCGCTTCCAGCTATTGTTACATGGTATACAGAGCCTAGTTCTTCCATCTCATGTAGGTTATGTCATCTTCCTTCTCCTCCCACACCATGGCCATGCCCTCGCTTGCCTCCCTCGGCCACACCATCACGGAGAAACTCACCCGCGACAACTTCCTGGTGTGGAAGGTCCAAGTCCTCCCGCGCATCAGGGACGCGGCGATGATGTGCTACCTTGATGGCTCGATCAGGGAACCCGCTGTTGTCATCGTCACCGAGAAGGACAACAACGGGAAGAAGGAGACCATCGAGATACCTAATCCAGAGCATGCGATCTGGGTTACCCAAGATCAACAGGTGCTTACTTTTTTTCTTGCATCTCTGTCTCGCGAAGTGCTAATGCAGGTGTCCAATCACACCACGGCCGCGGGTGTCTGACAAGCCCTGGTAGAAAGCTTTTCCGCGCAGTCCAGGGAGCGCCAGATTCAGCTTCGCTCGGCCATCGGTAATGCCCACAAGGGCGATCTCTCTGCTTCCGCTTACTTCACAAAGATGAAGGGGCTAGCGGATGAACTTGCTGCTGCAGGAAAGCCCCTGGAAGAGGATGATATCGTCTCGCACATCCTTGAGGGACTCATGCACGAGCCCGATTACAATGGGTTCGTCACCTCCATCGCCACGCGCGCTGCCACCGATCGGCCGATTGGTCTCAGCGAATTTTTTTCGCTACTGCTATCTGCGGAGGCCCGGATCGCTGCCTAGCACGCTGCCTACACCGCTCACCACTCCGCCAACCTAACTGCAAAGGGTGGTCGGGGCGGTTACGGCGGCGGACGCGGCGGTCAGGGTGGCGGACGTGGTGGCTATGGCGGCAGCAACTACTCCGACAACCCACACAACAGTGGCGGAGGTGGTGCGCCGCGCCAACAGGGTGGTGACCGCAGTGACCGCGAACGCTGCCAAATCTGCAAGGAAGAAGGCCACGGTGCGTGGCGCTGCAAGAAACGGTTCGACAAAAGCTACAACAACAACGTGCGCAATCCCGCTGGAGGTGGCGGTGGCGGTGGACGCGGCAATGGTGGGCGTGGTGGCGGCGGCGGGGGTGGCAACTCTCGCGCTGCTAACTCCTACTGCGTGGATACTAACTGGTACCTTGATACCGGCGCCACGGACCACGTTACAGGCGAGCTGGAGAAACTAGCTGTCCGTGATCGCTACACCGGCACCGATCAAATCCACACGGCTAGTGGTCAAGGTATGGATATAGAGCATATTGGTTATTCCGTATTATCTACTCCTTCTGGTTCCTTGCACTTGAACAATATCCTCCATGCTCCTAGTGCCGACCAAAGCCTCCTTTATGCCTATAATCTTATGCGTGATAATGACATATTTATTGAACTTCACCCTGAATTCTTTCTTGTTAAGGATCGCTACCCCCAGAGAACAATTCTGCAAAACAAAAGTAGATGGGGCTTATTCCCCGTGACCGGACGGCAAAGTGCTCCTCCACGCCAAGTCCTTGCTGCCATCAAGCCATCCACCTCACGGTGGCACAAGCGCCTAGGGCATCCGGCTCTTCCGGTAGTTCAAAAGATTCTTCGCGACTTCAACCTTCCTGTCTCGAATAAACAAGATCATGTTCTAGTGTGTGATGCATGGCAGATGGCCAAAGAGCCATCAGTTACCTTATTCTCGTTCAACTAGTGAGTCCACAGCTCCTTTGGAGCTTGTTTTTTCAGATGTTTGGGGTCCTGGACCCGTTTCTGTAGGAAGACAAAAATACTATGTCAGTTTTATCGATGATTTTAGCAAGTTTAGCTGGATATATTTGCTCAAAAATAAATCTGATGTCTTCGAGAAATTTCGTCTCTTCCAAGCTCATGTTGAACGTCTCTTTGATCGCAAGATTATTGCCATGCAAATTGATTGGGATGGGGAATACCAATGGTTGAACTCCTTTTTTGAACGCATTGGCATCACACACCACGTTTCTTGCCCTCATTCTCATCAACAGAACGGCTCCGCAGAGCGGAAACATAGACACATAGTGGAAGTTGGTCTCTCTCTACTTGCTCATGCCTTCATGCCGCTCAAGTTTTGGGACGAAGCGTTCCTCATGGCAGTCTATCTCATTAATCGCATTCCTAGTAGAGTTATCAAGAACCAAACCCCACTAGAAAAGCTATTTGGCACTAAACCCAACTATTCTTTTCTCCGCATTTTCGGCTGTGCTGTTTGGCCCAACTTGTGTCCTTTCAACAAACACAAACTTGAATTTCGGTCCAAGCAATGTGCCTTCTTAGGATACAGTACCCTCCACAAAGGCAATAAGTGTCTCGATATTGCTTCTGGCCGTGTCTATGTTTCTCGTCACGTTGTCTTTGATGAGCAAGTTTTCCCCTTCGCCAAACTCCACTCCAATGCCGGCGCCCAACTTCGTAAGGAGTTACTACTTTTGCCCTCTCATCTCTTACCATCTCCTAGCTTTGGTCAAGAGGGAGCTGATTTTGCTGCTGATCATATGCCTATGTCTAATGCCAATAACCCAGCTAAAAGTGTGCAGGAAACAGAGATGGAAAATATTGAAATTTTTGGTGAAAACTCGTATGATTTTATGCAGCCAACAGGGAGCTCCACAGAAGATCCGCAGGATCTCTCGGGATCAGTTGCTGCAGCGATCCCAGGCGAATCCCCCGCGGGATCCGTGTCCTCTGACGCGGCAGGCGAATCCGCGTCGGGATCCGCACGGTCAGGCGGGCCAGGCGGGCGCACCGAGGCGTTGTCCCCTGGCGGACCGACCCCCGTGCTGTCCCTCAAGTGGGACGATGCGCGCTCTTCTGGCGGGCCGGCTGGGCGAGGCCCACATGGCGTCAGCGGGGCCGGGAGCCCGGAAATCGGTGCGGAGTGGATTGCCTCCCACCCCGCGCCCACTCCGGAACTGCCAAGTGGCAGTTTGTCATCGGCTGCCACACCAAATCCGTCTGCTTCTCTGCAGGCAGCGGATTCAGGATTTTCTGCGCCTGTGCCTGCCTCATCCGACTCCGACGTATCGTCTACGCACAACCGTCTTCAGATCCAGCAAGCCCGGCCAACTCCGCCTCCTCCTGCCCATTCCCGTACTCGGTCACAAAGTGGTATTGTTAAACCCAAGGTTTATAACGATGGGTGTGTCCATTGGGGCTCTTTCTATGCCACATGTGAACCGAAGACGTTGCAAGATGCCCTGGGAGATCCCAAGTGGAAACAAGCAATGGATGAAGAATTTTCTGCTCTTATTGAGAACAACACGTGGTGCCTGGTGCCCCCAGTTAGAGGGAGGAATGTCATTGACTGCAAATGGGTGTACAAGGTCAAGCGAAAATCTGATGGCACCATTGACAGGTACAAGGCACGTCTTGTGGCCAAAGGTTTCAAGCAAAGGTACGAAATTGATTATGAGGATACCTTTAACCCCGTGGTCAAAGCTGCTACTATCAGGTTAATTCTTTCAGTTGCAATATCTCGAAATTGGTGCATGCGACAACTAGATGTTAAGAACGCGTTTTTGCATGGTGTTCTGGAAGAAGAAGTTTTTATGAGGCTGCCTCCTGGGTATGAAAGTTCAGCTTTGCCACGCCATGTCTGCAAGCTTGATAAAGCAATTTATGGCTTGAAACAAGCACCTCGAGCTTAGTACTATTGCATGTACTCCAAGTTGCAGTCTCTTGGGTTTTCTGCTTCCAAGGGAGACACTTCATTGTTCTTTTACCATCGACATGGAATCACCATTTTTATGCTTATTTACGTTGATGATATTATTGTCACCAGCTCCTCCACTAAAGCAGTTGATGCTCTTCTCAAAGATCTGCGCATGGATTTTGTGCTCAAGGATTTGGGCAGTCTTCATTTTTTTTCCTTGGGATTGAGGTAAAGCATGTTACTAGTGGCATTGTTCTGTCTCAAGAGAAATATGTACATGATATCCTTGAGCGAGTGGGCATGAAAGGCTGCAAACCTTCTCCAACTCCTTTATCTACCTCGGAGAAATTGTCTCTTTATGATGGTGCGAAGCTTGGAGCCGAGGACTCCACCAGGTACAGGAGTGTTGTAGGAGCCTTGCAGTATTTGACTTTAACCAGGCCAGATATTTGTTTCTCAGTTAACAAAGTTTGTTAGTTCCTGCATGCTCCTACTAGTACTCATTGGACAACTGTAAAAAGAATTCTTAGGTATCTTCAGGCGACCAAGAGTCATGGTCTCAAACTTGCCAAGTCAGATTCTATGCTTGTTAGTGCTTTTTCAGATGCAGACTGGCAGGCTGTCCCGATGGCCGAAGATCCACTGGAGGCTTTGTAGTGTTTTTTGGTGGTAACTTGATTTCTTGGAGTGCACGTAAGCAAGCTACTGTGTCCAGATCGAGTACTGAAGCTGAGTACAAGGCCTTAGCAAATGCCACTGCTGAGATTATTTGGGTACAGAATCTGTTAACAGAGTTGGGCATTCGTCACTTATCTGCAGCATCACTTTGGTGTGACAATCTTGGTGCGACCTATCTGTCTGCCAATCTTGTTTTTTATGCTAGGACGAAGCATATTGAAATTGATTATCATTTTGTCCGTGAGAGGGTTGCCAACAAGCTTCTGAACATTCGGTTTGTTCCTACTGGTGATCAAGTGGCGGATGGTTTTACTAAACCACTATCACTGCGGCAGCTGGAGGTTTTTAGACGCAATCTCAACTTAGATAGTTGTGATTGAGGGGGAGTGTTAAACATTGTAATTGTATGTCACGGTCACGTTTATGAACCATGGTAGCTAGGGCGTGGTGTGCGTTGTAAACTGTTAGGATATGTTAGGTTGTTGTGATATGATCCTATAGTTACCTTGGAGATCAATCCACACCTAACCTAATCCTAACTCCCTGTAAGCTGCCGGCCTTTGGCCTTTATTAACACGCAACGCGCCCCTGCATCGTGCAAGCGCTTCCAGCTATTTTCACAAACATTTCTCCAACGAAGCTGCATCTGATAATAAAAGTGGGAGAATTTGTGTGCGGGAAGTATGAATGAATCTATATTTCATATGGTGGTGAGAAATACATTGTCCACAAAAGAGGGTACAAGCATGCGTGGCTCTCTTTACTCACATTGCGTTGCATAGAGAAAATGTAAGTAAAATGGACGCATCAGTTTCTGTAGGCCAATTTTTGTCCAAAATTCGTTTTTTTTTGTATTTTGGATAGATGGGTGGGGCGCGATGCAGGTAGCTCAAAAACAAACTTCGCCTGGGAACCGGGTGAAAGATGATGATGCTCGGTTCATTATAAATCAATTTCTCCTCACTAATAGATCTTCAGCTCTAATGCTCCGCAACATCCACGAGATTACTAGAAAGTCTTAAATTTTGTAACAAATGGTTCTTCTCGAGACAGTCTTTCGCCCGATTTATATATAAATCAACATCCAAACAAAATACGCGGCCGATCAATACAAAATGGTGAGGCGACCCCATACAACGTCGATCCTAGAATAACTAGATCACGCACAACGCTACCAAACAAGAACATATGAAGAACTAAGTACAACGCCACCCTATGCCCTAACACACCTAAGCTCCGCGACAACGCCCTCAAGAGGGATAACTGCGCAAAACGTTGCCACTGCCGAGTCCAGAGCGGACAAAGGTCTTCACCCGAAATCCTGATAAGGATAGGAGCACCTCGACAACGTCTTCGGAAAGGGAGTGGCGCCCGAGAGCGTCACCGTCGTCGGCGCCAAAGCGTGGAGCTTTCACTTAGTAGCTCCCCGTGCCACCAAGAGGGCTCGATCAAAGATACGATCTTCAACCAGGACTCTCTAGGCCTGAGGACAGCCCTGAGTAAGACAGGTTCTCAAGATTAATTTTCACAAAGGTAAGTCGTCACTTAATATCCGCAGTAATGAGCAATGACACTTCCTTAATTCTTTGGAGTCGTTATTAATCTCCCAAACTTAATTGGTTCCTGTCTGTAAAATCCGTGCAAGATATTGTGTGGCTTTCAATATTACCCAGGCCTAGTGGCTTTGATTTATCTTAAAAAACAAGGACAACATGCGGCGATATCACAAAAAACAAAAATCTGTTATGCTTCTGTGGACAACCCTTTTTGACGCACTACATAGGGAAGAAACTTCCCACCCTAAATAAAAACAAAAACCATATTTTTGGTAAGCTTCTTAGACTCCTTGGTAGGCCTGAAGATGGATCTCACCTCTGATTCGTTTAAAGGGAAGTCGCTAGTAACATATATGATAAAACCTTGAAAAATCCACATGTGATAAAGGATGCAATGTCACCTCCGTGTGTGGTGTCCGCTAATGTCAGGATGGGTGAAACTGAATACCGATGGTTCATTTGCAGAGGATGGCACGACTGGAGCTGTTATGGTGCTGCGAGATGATATAGATCGCATTATTTACTCAGCATGTACACAACTCTTCTCTTGCCGAGAAACACATGAATCTGAACTTTGTGCTTGCATGGAAAGACCGTCTTTTGCCATTCAAAGGAGTGACTTGCCAATTATAGTTGAAATGGACTCCATCGTCGCTGTCAAGCTTCGGATCTTAATAGATCGATTTATTCTTTTATAGTTAGAGAGATTAAGCACCTTATGTCTCTTCGTGATTCCTATGTTACTCGTGTAATCACAATCAAAATAAGGTTGTTGATATAGCTTAGATAAATTTGCTAGACTAGAGGGTAGGACGATGACTTGGATTGGTTTTGGCCCGATAAAGCTAGCCAAATCTGATAGTACGGACAGTGTGATCTGTGTAATACATGAGTTTACCCGCAAAAAAAAGTTTATTTCAAAAATATTTTCAGAATTTATTGACTTTTTATTTAATTACAATTTTTTGCTTTTATGGTTTTCTAAATCTATACCTACTAATAAAGCAAGGTGCGTTTCTTCAATATTTTCATCCATTCACCGCAGAAAATAATTTTTTTCTATTCGAGGTGGTACTAAATTTTTGTGCGTCTCTCCACTAGAAAAGACAAAAAAATTCTACAGAATTCCGCAATTGGGCTGGGCTCACTCGAGCCCAACAAAGCCAACCCAGTAATTATCCTGCCCACGCGTTGGGAATACCTTATTTGTCGCACAAGGCAACAAATTGTTGAAAGTATGCACAGGTCGCCTAAGACTGGGCCGACCCGTTTTTGTTTTTTCAGTGTTCTGTATCTATTTTCCTTTTTCCATTCCTTTCCTACTAATAAACCAAGGTGCGTTTCTCTATTTTTTTCATCAGTTCACTGCAGAAAAAAAAATCCTATTCGAGGTTGTACTAAATTTTGGTTTATCTGTTTCATTTTCGTTTTCCCCTTCTTTTTTTATTTTCCATAAAGTAAAAATATACAAAATATATTCAGAATTTCAAAGATTGTTTAAATATTCAAAAATCAGCATTACCAAATTCTATTCCTGTTTTTAAAAATATTAGAACCTTAAAAAAAGCTGGCATCAGAATTTCCTAAACATTGAAAAAAATATTGCCATTTTAAAAATCTATTTCAAAATTGTTCGTGATTGTTTTGTAAATTAATATTTTATAAAATGTTCCATATTCAAAAACAAATTCCTGTTTTAGTAAAAAGTTAACAAAAACAAAATAATATTTGCGACCAAGCAAACATTTAAAAGAATTGTTCTCAAAATTGTATTTTTTATAAAAGGTTCATGTTTTCAAAAAATTAATTTTGAATTTCAATAACTATTCCCATTTCTAATTTTGTTTGTGTTTTTCCAACATTATATGGATTTTCAAAAAAAAAAACTGTCACAAAATTGTCCGGGCTTTCAATTTTTTTGACGTTTCAAGAATATTGTGCTGTTCATATTTCTTAGAATGTTCAATAAATAAATAAATAGATCAAATCTGATGCTATCATATTTTATTAAATTTACGCGCTGGCCATGGCTTAGCAGCGTGCGTTTGTTCTATCCTGGTTGGATATAAATTAAAAAAATTGTGGGCATGTGCCAATAAAAGAGAATATTTTGTTTGGCTCAAATTAGAAAAAAATGTGGATACATGAGCGCTAAAATAATCAAAGAGAATAGAACGTCATAATGAAGGGACACTCATGCCTGATTATGCTTATGCAAGAGGATTTATGCGCTGTAATTAGTAATCCATCCGGTTATGCTATCGTAGGAGAGTGGTCAAAGCAACCGTGACCCGATGGTCGTCACACATCCACCAGATGAGGAGGCATACACAACCCTGAGATGGAGGCGGATGTGAAAGAAAAAGGCATGAGTTGGGTGCTCGCCACCATGCCTACAAACTCCACCACTATCTAGATTTCATGGGCCAAACATGTCCAGCGAGAAGACCGCAACTCCTTGCTTTGTCACCTACCATTATGGAGATCGTCTTCCCCTCGAGTTAGGGTTTTGTTCTCCTCCCGGCGGCGCCTCGGCATCGATGTCAAGACCGCGATCCCCTCCGCCTCTCCTCCACCGATTGCCGGCGTCTTTGGACGGCTGACAAGCGTGGTCGGAAGGGTTCGGCTTAGGGAACCTCCCCGCCTGTGGAATCTGTGTTCTCTCAGGCAAGAGATCCGATGATGGGCTCGACGTCTGCATCTGATGCGGCGATGAGCGAGATTGAAGCGATGATGAAGGAACTGGGGTTGAAGGAGGATGATCTGGTTGACGTTGTGGTAGAAGATGGTGACATCCCAAAGGAAGTTGCCCGCTGCATGACAATAGCTCGAGTGGACACGGACAAACAGTATAGCCAATACCGGTTCTATGCAACATGCGTGTCGCCTGGGATCTAGCGAAAGAGGTAAAATTTCGGCCGCTCGAAGAAAACTTATACACCCTGCAATTCTCCTGCCTCGGTGACTAGGAAAGAGTTATGGAGGATGGACCTTGGACTTTCAAGGGCAACGCAGTCGTCATAGAGCCGTATGATGGAATCACCAGGCCATCGTCGATAGAACTAAACAAAATTGAGATGTGGATCCAAATCCACGATCTTCCAGAGCTCTTCTTTGGCCTGATCAAGTCCCTGGCTGCTACCGTAGAAGAGTTCATCTTTGCTGAACCCAAGTCTCAGGATTTTGAAGGAAATTTCTTCAGGGTCAGAATCAAAGTGGATGTTACTAAACCCCTAAAGAATGTTGTTTCTTTGGTAGTAAAAAGGAAGAGGGAGATCTTTAGGGTGAAATATGAGAGGCTACCCGACTGATGCGCCGTTTGTGGCATGCTAGGGCACTTGTACAAAGAGTGCGGCAATGGGATTCACCCCCCATCGGAGTTAGTGTTCAAAAATCTCCAAGCTGTCTGGTTCAAAGGGCCAGGCCGTGGCCCGGGAGCGGAAAGTGTTGGGGAACATAGTCATTTCAAAAAAATTCCTATGCACACGCAGGATCATGGTGATGCACAACAACGAGAGGGGAGAGTGTCGTCCACGTACCCTCGTAGACCGTTAAGCGGAAGCGTTATGACAACGCGGTTGATGTAGTCGTACGTCTTCACGATCGACCGATCCTCAGTACCAAATGCACGACACCTCTGATGAAGCTATGTACCTACGGTAGGGTCATGGATCTGTCCAAGCCCCAAGGACATCTCAAAAGGAACCAGAAGCGGCCGAAGCAAAATCATCATCCACTCGACCGTGAAGCTATGTTCCACTTGTTGGGTTTCGTAGTAATTTCAAAAATTTTCCTACGCGCACACAGGATCATGTGATGCATATCAACGAGAGGAGAGTGTTGTCTACGTACCCAACGCAGACCGACTGCGGAAGCAATGACACGACGTAGAGGAAGTAGTCGTACGTCTTCACGATCCAACCGATCAAGCACCGAAACTACGGCACCTCCGAGTTCGAGCACACATTCAGCTCGATGACGATCCCCGGACTCCGATCCAGCAAAGTGTCGGGGAAGAGTTTCGTCAGCACGACGGCGTGGTGACGATCTTGATGAACTACAGCAGCAGGGCTTCGCCTAAACTCCGCTACAGTATTATCGAGGAATATGGTGGCAGGGGGCACCGCACACGGCTAAGGAATCGATCACGTGGATCAACTTGTGTCAACTTGTGTGTTTAGAGGTGCCCCTGCCTCCGTATATAAAGGAGCCAAGGGGGGAGGAGGCGCCGGCCAGGAGGAGGTGGCGCAGGAGGAGTCCTACTCCTACCGGGAGTAGGACTCCCCTCCAATCCTATTCCAACTAGGATTCCCAAGGGGGAAAGAGGGAGAGGGGTGGCCGGCCACCTCTCCTAGTCCTAATAGGACTAGGGGAAGGGGGAGGCGCGCAGCCCCCTTGGGCTGCCCCTTTCTCCTTTCCACTAAGGCCCATGATGGCCCATATGGCTCCCGGGGGGTTCCGGTAACCTCCCGGTAACCCGGTAAAATCCCGATTTCACCCGGAACACTTCCGATGTCCAAACATAGACTTCCAATATATCAATCTTTATGTCTCGACCATTTCGAGACTCCTCGTCATGTCCGTGATCACATCCGGGACTCCGAACAACCTTCGGTACATCAAAATGCATAAACTCATAATATAACTGTCATCGTAACCTTAAGCGTGCGGACCCTACGGGTTCAAGAACAATGTAGACATGACCGAGACACGTCTCTGGTCAATAACCAATAGCGGGACCTGGATGCCCATATTGGCTCCTACATATTCTACGAAGATCTTTATCGGTCAGACCGCATAACAACATACGTTGTTCCCTTTGTCATCGGTATGTTACTTGCCCGAGATTCGATCGTCGGTATCCAATACCTAGTTCAATCTCGTTACCGGCAAGTCTCTTTACTCGTTCCGTAATACATCATCTCACAACTAACATATTAGTTGTAATGCTTGCAAGGCTTATGTGATGTGTATTACCGAGAGGGCCCAGAGATACCTCTCTGACAATCGGAGTGACAAATCCTAATCTCGAAATACGCCAACCCAACATCGACCATTGGAGACACCTGTAGTACTCCTTTATAATCACCCAGTTACGTTGTGACGTTTGGTAGTACCCAAAGTGTTCCTCCAGTAAACGGGAGTTGCATAATCTCATAGTCATAGGAACATGTATAAGTCATGAAGAAAGCAATAGCAACATACTAAACGATCAGGTGCTAAGCTAATGGAATGGGTCATGTCAATCAGATCATTCTACTAATGATGTGACCTCGTTAATCAAATAACAACTCATTGTTCATGGTTAGGAAACGTAACCATCTTTGATTAACGAGCTAGTCAAGTAGAGGCATACTAGTGACACTTTGTTTGTCTATGTATTCACACATGTATTATGTTTCCGGTTAATACAATTCTAGCATGAATAATAAACATTTATCATAAAATAAGGAAATAAATAATAACTTTATTATTGCCTCTAGGGCATATTTCCTTCAGTCTCCCACTTGCACTAGAGTCAATAATCTAGATCACATCACCATGTGATTAACATCGATAGTTCACATCATCATGTGACCAACACCCAAAAGGGTTTACTAGATTCAGTAATCTAGTTCACATCACTATGTGATTGACACCCAAAGAGTGATCATGTTTTGCTTGTGAGAAAAATTTAGTCAACGGGCCTGCCAAATTCAGATCCGTATGTATTTTGCAAAATTCTATGTCTGCAATGCTCTGTACGGAGCTACTCTAGCTAATTTCTCCCACTTTCAATATGTATCCAGATTGAGACTTAGAATCATCTGGATCAGTGTCAAAAACTTGCATCGACGTAATCCTTTTACGACGAACCTTTTGTCACGTCCATAATCGAGAAACATATCCTTATTTCACTAAGGATAATTCTGACCGCTGTCCAGTGATCTACTTCTAGATCACTATTGTACTCCCTTGCCAAATCAGTGCAGGGTGTACAATAGATCTGGTACACAGCATGACATACTTTATAGAACCTATGGCCAAGGCATAGGGAATGACTTTCATTCTCTTTCTATCTTCTGCCGTGGTCGGGCTTTGAGTCTTACTCAACTTCACACCTTGTAATACAGGCAAGAACTCTTTCTTTGACTGCTCCATTTTGAACTACTTCAAAATCTTGTCAAGGTATGTACTCATTGAAAAAACTTATCAAGCGTCTTGATCTATCTCTATAGATCTTGAAGCTCAATATGTAAGCAGCTTCACTGAAGCCTTTCTTTGAAAAACTCCTTTCAAACACTCCTTTATGCTTTACAGAATAATTCTACATTATTTCCGATCAACAATATGTCATTCACATATACTTGTCAGAAATGTTGTAGTGCTCCCACTCACTTTCTCGTAAATACAGGCTTCACCGCAAGTCTGTATAAAACTATATGCTTTGATCAACTCATCAAAGTGTATATTCCAACTCTGAGATGCTTGCACCAGTCCACAGATGGATCGCTGGAGCTTGCACACTTTGTTAGCTCCCTTTGGATCGACAAAACCTTCTGGTTGCATCATATACAACTCTTCTTCCAGAAATCCATTCAGGAATGCAGTTTTGACATCCATTTGCCAAATTTCATAATCATAAAATGCGGCAATTGCTAACATGATTCGGACGGACTTAAGCATCGCTACGGGTGAGAAGGTCTCATCGTAGTCAATTCCTTGAACTTGCCGAAAACCTTTTGCGACAAGTCGAGCTTTGTAGACAGTAACATTACCATCAGCGTCAGTCTTCTTCTTAAAAATCCATTTATTCTCAATTGCTTGCCGATCATCGGGCAAGTCAACCAAAGTCCATACTTTGTTCTCATACATGGATCCCATCTCAGATTTCATGGCTTCTAGCCACTTTGCGGAATCTGGGCTCACCATCGCTTCTTCATAGTTCGTAGGTTCATCATGATCTAGTAGCATGACCTCCAGAACAGGATTACCGTACCACTCTGGTGCGGATCTTACTCTGGTTGATCTACGAAGTTCAGTAGTATCTTGATCTGAAGTTTCATGATCATTATCATTGGCTTCCTCACTAACTGGTGTAGGTGTCACTGAAACAGTTTTCTGTGATGAACTACTTTCCAGTAAGGGAGCAGGTACAGTTACCTCGTCAAGTTCTACTTTCCTCCCACTCACTTCTTTCGAGAGAAACTCCTTCTCTAGAAATGATCCATTCTTAGCAACAAATGTTTTGCCTTCGGATCTGTGATAGAAGGTGTACCCAACAGTTTCCTTTGGGTATCCTATGAATACACATTTCTCCGATTTGGGTTCGAGCTTATCAGGTTGAAGCTTTTTCACATAAGCATCGCAGCCCCAAACTTTAAGAAACGACAACTTTGGTTTTTTGCCAAACCATAGTTCATAAGGCGTCGTCTCAACGGATTTTGATGGTGCCCTATTTAACGTGAATGCGGCCGTCTCTAAAGCATATCCCCAAAATGATAGCGGTAAATCTGTAAGAGACATCATAGATCGCACCATATCTAGTAAAGTACGATTACGACGTTCGGACACACCATTACGCTGTGGTGTTCCGGGGGGCGTGAGTTGCGAAACTATTCAACAGTTTTTCAAATGTACACCAAACTCGTAACTCAAATATTCTCCTCCACGATCAGATCGTAGAAACTTTATTTTCTTGTTACGATGATTTTCAACTTCACTCTGAAATTCTTTGAACTTTTCAAATGTTTCAGACTTATGCTTCATTAAGTAGATATATCCATATCTGCTCAAATCATCTGTGAAGGTGAGAAAATAACGATATCCGCCACGAGCCTCAATATTCATCGGACCACATACATCGGTATGTATGATTTCCAACAAATCTGTTGCTCTCTCCATAGTACCGGAGAACGGTGTTTTAGTCATCTTGCCCATGAGGCACGGTTCGCAAGTACCAAGTGATTCATAATCAAGTGGTTCCAAAAGTCCATTAGTATGGAGTTTCTTCATGCGTTTTACACCGATATGACCTAAACGACAGTGCCACAAATAAGTTGCACTTTCATTATCAACTCTGTATCTTTTGGTTTCAACATTATGAATATGTGTATTACTACTATCGAGATTTAGTAAGAATAGACCACTCTTCAAGGGTGCATGACCATAAAAGATATTACTCATATAAATAGAACAACCATTATTCTCTGATTTAAATGAATAACCGTCTCGCATTAAACAAGATCCAGATATAATGTTCATGCTCAACGCTGGCACCAAATAACAATTATTTAGGTCTAATATTAATCCCGAAGGTAGATGTAGAGGTAGCGTGCCGACTGCGATCACATCGACTTTGGAACTGTTTCCCACGCGCATCGTCACCTCGTCCTTTGCCAGTGCCCGCTTATTCTGTAGTCCCTGTTTCGAGTTGCAAATATTAGCAACAGAACCAGTATCAAATACCCAGGTGCTACTGCGAGCATTGGTAAGGTACACATCAATAACATGTATATCACATATACCTTTGTTCACCTTGCCATCCTTCTTATCCGCCAAATACTTGGGGCAGTTCCGCTTCCAGTGACCAGTCTGCTTGCAGTAGAAGCACTCAGTTTCAGGCTTAGGTCTAGACTTGGGTTTCTTCTCTTGAGCAGCAACTTGCTTGCCGTTCTTTTTGAAGTTCCCCTTTTTCTTCCCTTTGCCCTTTTTCTTGAAACTAGTGGTCTTGTTAACCATCAACACTTGATGCTCCTTCTTGATTTCTACCTCCGCAGCTTTTAGCATTGCGAAGAGCTCGGGAATAGTCTTGTTCATCCCTTGCATATTATAGTTCATCACGAAGCTCTTGTAGCTTGGTGGCAGTGATTGGAGAATTCTGTCAATGACGCAATCATCTGGAAGATTAACTCCCAATTGAATCAAGTGATTATTATACCCAGACATTTTGAGTATATGCTCACTGACAGAACTGTTTTCTTCCATCTTGCAGCTATAGAACTTATTGGAGACTTCATATCTCTCAATCCGGGCATTTGCTTGAAATATTAACTTCAACTCCTGGAACATCTCATATGCTCCATGACGTTCAAAACGTCGTTGAAGTCCCGATTCTAAGCCGTAAAGCATGGCACACTGAACTATCGAGTAGTCATCAGCTTTGCTCTGCCAGACGTTCATAACATCTGGCGTTGCTCCAGCAGCAGGCCTGGCACCCAGCGGTGCTTCCAGGACGTAATTCTTCTGTGCAGCAATGAGGATAATCCTCAAGTTACGAACCCAGTCCGTGTAATTGCTACCATCATCTTTCAACTTTGCTTTCTCAAGGAACGCATTAAAATTTAACGGAACAACAACACGAGCCATCTATCTACAATCAACATAAACAAGCAAGATACTATCAGGGACTAAGTTCATGATAAATTTTAAGTTCAATTAATCATATTATTAAAGAACTCCCACTTAGATAGACATCCCTCTAATCCTCTAAGTGATCACGTGATCCAAATCAACTAAACCATGTCCGATCATCACGTGAGATGGAGTAGTTTCATCGGTGAACATCATTATGTTGATCATATCTACTATATGATTCACACTCGACCTTTCGGTCTCCGTGTTCCGAGGCCATATCTGCATATGCTAGGCTCGTCAAGTTTAACCTGAGTATTCTGCGTGTGCAACTGTTTTGCACCCGTTGTATTTGAACGTAGAGCCTATCACACCCGATCATCACGTGGTGTCTCAGCACGAAGAACTTTTGCAACGGTGCATACTCAGGGAGAACACTTCTTGATAATTTAGTGAGAGATCATCTTATAATGCTACCGTCAATCAAAGCAAGATAAGATGCATAAAAAGATAAACATCACATGCAATCAATATAAGTGATATGATATGGCCATCATTATCTTGTGCTTGTGATCTCCATCTCCGAAGCACCGTCATGATCACCATCGTCACCGGCGCGACACCTTGATCTCCATCGTAGCATCGTTGTCGTCTCGCCAATCTTATGCTTCCACGACTATCACTACCGTTTAGTAATAAAGTAAAGCATTACATCGCGATTGCATTGCATATAATAAAGCGACAACCATATGGCTCCTGCCAGTTGCCGATAACTTGGTTACAAAACATGATCATCTCATACAATAAAATTCAGCATCATGCCTTGACCATATCACATCACAACATGCCCTGCAAAAACAAGTTAGACGTCCTCTACTTTGTTGTTGCATGTTTTACGTGGCTGCTACGGGCTTAAGTAAGAACCAATCTCACCTACGCATCAAAACCACAACGATAGTTTGTCAAATAGACTCCGTTTTAACCTTCGCAAGGACCGGGCGTAGCCATACTTGGTTCAACTAAAGTTGGAGAGGCAGTCGCCCGCAAGCCATCTCTGTGCAAAGCACGTCGAGGGAACCGGTCTCGCGTAAGCGTACGCGTAAGGTTGGTCCGGGTCGTCTCGTCCAACAATACCGCCGAACCAAAGTATGACATGCTGGTAGGCAGTATGACTTGTATCGTCCACAACTCACTTGTGTTCTACTCGTGCATATAACATCAACATAAATAACCTAGGCTCGGATGCCACTGTTGGGTTTCGTAGTAATTTCAAAAATTTTCCTACGCGCACACAGGATCATGTGATGCATAGCAACGAGAGGAGAGTGTTGTCTACGTACCCAACGCAGACCGACTGCGGAAGCGATGACACGACGTAGAGGAAGTAGTCGTACGTCTTCACGATCCAACCGATCAAGCACCGAAACTACGGCACCTCCGAGTTCGAGCACACGTTCAGCTCGATGACGATCCCCGGACTCCGATCCAGCAAAGTGTCAGGGAAGAGTTTCGTCAGCACGACGGCGTGGTGACGATCTTGATGAACTACAGCAGCAGGGCTTCGCCTAAACTCCGCTACAGTATTATCGAGGAATATGGTGGCAGGGGGCACCGCACACGGCTAAGGAATCGATCACGTGGATCAACTTGTGTCAACTTGTGTGTTTAGAGGTGCCCCTGCCTCAGTATATAAAGGAGCCAAGGGGGGGAGGAGGCGCCGGCCAGGAGGAGGTGGCGCAGGAGGAGTCCGATGTCCAAACATAGACTTCCAATATATCAATCTTTATGTCTCGACCATTTCGAGACTCCTCGTCATGTCCGTGATCACATCCGGGACTCCGAACAACCTTCGGTACATCAAAATGCATAAACTCATAATATAACTGTCATCGTAACCTTAAGCGTGCGGACCCTACGGGTTCGAGAACAATGTAGACATGACCGAGACACGTCTCTGGTCAATAACCAATAGCGGGACCTGGATGCCCATATTGGCTCCTACATATTCTACGAAGATCTTTATCGGTCAGACCGCATAACAACATACGTTGTTCCCTTTGTCATCGGTATGTTACTTGCCCGAGATTCGATCGTCGGTATCCAATACCTAGTTCAATCTCGTTACCGGCAAGTCTCTTTACTCGTTCCGTAATACATCATCTCACAACTAACATATTAGTTGTAATGCTTGCAAGGCTTATGTGATGTGCATTACCGAGAGGGCCCAGAGATACCTCTCCGTCAATCGGAGTGACAAATCCTAATCTCGAAATACGCCAACCCAACATCTACTTTTTGGAGACACCTGTAATGCTCCTTTATAATCACCCAGTTACGTTGTGACGTTTGGTAGCACCCAAAGTGTTCCTCCGGCAAACGGGAGTTGCATAATCTCATAGTCATAGGAACATGTATAAGTCATGAAGAAAGCAATAGCAACATACTAAACGATCAGGTGCTAAGCTAATGGAATGGGTCATGTCAATCAGATCATTCTACTAATGATGTGACCTCGTTAATCAAATAACAACTCATTGTTCATGGTTAGGAAACATAACCATCTTTGATTAACGAGCTAGTCAAGTAGAGGCATACTAGTGACACTCTGTTTGTCTATGTATTCTCACATGTATTATGTTTCCGGTTAATACAATTCTAGCATGAATAATAAACATTTATCATGATATAAGGAAATAAATAATAACTTTATTATTGCCTCTAGGGCATATTTCCTTCAGTCTCCCACTTGCACTAGAGTCAATAATCTAGTTCACATCGCCATGTGATTTTAACAGCAATAGTTCACATCACCATGTGACCAACACCCAAAGGGTTTACTAGATTCAGTAATCTAGTTCACATCGCTATGTGATTAACACCCAAAGAGTACTAAGGTGTGATCATGTTTTGCTCGTGAGAGAAGCTTAGTCAACGGATCTGTCATATTCAGAGCCGTATGTATTTTGCAAATATCCTATGTCTACAATGCTCTGTGCGGAGCTACTCTAGCTAATTGCTCCCACTTTCAATATGTATCCAGATTGAGACTTAGAGTCATCTGGATCAGTGTAAAAGTTTGCACTGATGTAACTTTTACAACAAACTCTTTTATCACCTCCATAATCGAGAAACACCTCCTTAGTCCTTACTAAGGATATTCTTGACCAATGTCCAGTGATCTACTCCTAGATCACTATTGTACTCCCTTGCCAAATACAGAGCAAGGTATACAATAGGTCTGGTACATAGCATAGCATACTTTATAGAACCTATGACTGAGGCATAGGGAATGACTTTTCATTCTCTTTCTATTTTCTGCTGTGGTCGGGATTTGAGTCTTACTCAATTTCATACTTTTGCAACACAGGCAAGAACTCTTTCTTTGACTGTTCCATTTTGAACTATTTCAAAATCTTGCCAAGGTATGTACTCATTGAAAATCTTATCAAGCGTCTTGATCTATCTCAATAGATCTTGATGCTCAATATGTAAGCAGCTTCACCAAGGTCTTTCTTTGAAAAACTTTTATTCAAGTATCCCTTTATGCTATCCAGAAATTCTATATCATTTCCAATCAGTAATATGTCATCCACATATAATATCAGAAATGCTACAGAGCTCCCACTCACTTTCTTGTAAATACAGGCTTCTCCAAAAGTCTGTATAAAACCAAATGCTTTGATCACACTATCAAAACGTTTATTCCAACTCCGAGAGGCTTGCACCAGTCCATAAATGGATCGCTGGAGCTTGCACACTTTGTTAGCTCCCTTTGGATCGACAAAACCTTCTGGTTGCATCATATACAACTCTTCTTCCAGGAATCCATTCAGGAATGCAGTTTTGACATCCATTTGCCAAATTTCATAATCATAAAATGCGGCAATTGCTAACATGATTCGGACGGACTTAAGCATCGCTACGGGTGAGAAGGTCTCATCGTAGTCAATTCCTTGAACTTGCCGAAAACCTTTTTGCGACAAGTCAAGCTTTGTAGACAGTAACATTACCATCAGCGTCAGTCTTCTTCTTAAAGATCCATTTATTCTCAATCGCTTGCCGATCATCGGGCAAGTCAACCAAAGTCCATACTTTGTTCTCATACATGGATCCCATCTCAGATTTCATGGCTTCTAGCCACTCTGCGGAATCTGGGCTCACCATCGCTTCTTCATAGTTCGTAGGTTCATCATGATCTAGTAGCATGACCTCCAGAACAGGATTACCGTACCACTCTGGTGCGGATCTTACTCTGGTTGATCTACGAAGTTCAGTAGTATCTTGATCTGAAGTTTCATGATCATTATCATTGGCTTCCTCACTAACTGGTGTAGGTGTCACTGAAACAGTTTTCTGTGATGAACTACTTTCCAGTAAGGGAGCAGGTACAGTTACCTCGTCAAGTTCTACTTTCCTCCCACTCACTTCTTTCGAGAGAAACTCCTTCTCTAGAAATGATCCATTCTTAGCAACAAATGTTTTGCCTTCGGATCTGTGATAGAAGGTGTACCCAACAGTTTCCTTTGGGTATCCTATGAATACACATTTCTCCGATTTGGGTTCGAGCTTATCAGGTTGAAGCTTTTTCACATAAGCATCGCAGCCCCAAACTTTAAGAAACGACAACTTTGGTTTTTTGCCAAACCATAGTTCATAAGGCGTCGTCTCAACGGATTTTGATGGTGCCCTATTTAACGTGAATGCGGCCGTCTCTAAAGCATATCCCCAAAATGATAGCGGTAAATCTGTAAGAGACATCATAGATCGCACCATATCTAGTAAAGTACGATTACGACGTTCGGACACACCATTACGCTGTGGTGTTCCGGGGGGCGTGAGTTGCGAAACTATTCCACAGCTTTTCAAATGTACACCAAACTCGTAACTCAAATATTCTCCTCCACGATCAGATCGTAGAAACTTTATTTTCTTGTTACGATGATTTTCAACTTCACTCTGAAATTCTTTGAACTTTTCAAATGTTTCAGACTTATGCTTCATTAAGTAGATATATCCATATCTGCTCAAATCATCTGTGAAGGTGAGAAAATAACGATATCCGCCACGAGCCTCAATATTCATCGGACCACATACATCGGTATGTATGATTTCCAACAAATCTGTTGCTCTCTCCATAGTACCGGAGAACGGTGTTTTAGTCATCTTGCCCATGAGGCATGGTTCGCAAGTACCAAGTGATTCATAATCAAGTGGTTCCAAAAGTCCATTAGTATGGAGTTTCTTCATGCGTTTTACACCGATATGACCTAAACGACAGTGCCACAAATAAGTTGCACTTTCATTATCAACTCTGTATCTTTTGGTTTCAACATTATGAATATGTGTATTACTACTATCGAGATTTAGTAAGAATAGACCACTCTTCAAGGGTGCATGACCATAAAAGATATTACTCATATAAATAGAACAACCATTATTCTCTGATTTAAATGAATAACCGTCTCGCATTAAACAAGATCCAGATATAATGTTCATGCTCAACGCTGGCACCAAATAACAATTATTTAGGTCTAATATTAATCCCGAAGGTAGATGTAGAGGTAGCGTGCCGACTGCGATCACATCGACTTTGGAACTGTTTCCCACGCGCATCGTCACCTCGTCCTTTGCCAGTGCCCGCTTATTCTGTAGTCCCTGTTTCGAGTTGCAAATATTAGCAACAGAACCAGTATCAAATACCCAGGTGCTACTGCGAGCTCTAGTAAGGTACACATCAATAACATGTATATCACATATACCTTTGTTCACCTTGCCATCCTTCTTATCCGCCAAATACTTGGGGCAGTTCCGCTTCCAGTGACCAGTCTGCTTGCAGTAGAAGCACTCAGTTTCAGGCTTAGGTCCAGACTTAGGTTTCTTCTCTTGAGCAGCAACTTGCTTGCCGTTCTTCTTGAAGTTCCCCTTTTTCTTCCCTTTGCCCTTTTTCTTGAAACTAGTGGTCTTGTTAACCATCAACACTTGATGCTCCTTCTTGATTTCTATCTCCGCAGCTTTCAGCATTGCGAAGAGCTCGGGAATAGTCTTGTTCATCCCTTGCATATTATAGTTCATTACGAAGCTCTTGTAGCTTGGTGGCAGTGATTGGAGAATTCTGTCGATGACGCAATCATCCGGAAGATTAACTCCCAATTGAATCAAGTGATTATTATACCCAGACATTTTGAGTATATGCTCACTGACAGAACTGTTCTCCTCCATCTTGCAGCTATAGAACTTATTGGAGACTTCATATCTCTCAATCCGGGCATTTGCTTGAAATATTAACTTCAACTCCTGGAACATCTCATATGCTCCATGACGTTCAAAACGTCGTTGAAGTCCCGATTCTAAGCCGTAAAGCATGGCACACTGAACTATCGAGTAGTCATCAGCTTTGCTCTGCCAGACGTTCATAACATCTGGCGTTGCTCCAGCAGCAGGCCTGGCACCCAGCGGTGCTTCCAGGACATAATTCTTCTGTGCAGCAATGAGGATAATCCTCAAGTTACGGACCCAGTCCGTGTAATTGCTACCATCATCTTTCAACTTTGCTTTCTCAAGGAACGCATTAAAATTTAACGGAACAACAGCACGAGCCATCTATCTACAATCAACATAAACAAGCAAGATACTATCGGGTACTAAGTTCATGATAAATTTAAGTTCAATTAATCATATTACTTAAGAACTCCCACTTAGATAGACATCCCTCTAATCCTCTAAGTGATTACGTGATCCAAATCAACTAAACCATAACCGATCATCATGTGAGATGGAGTAGTTTTCAATGGTGAACATCGTTATGTTGATCATATCTACTATATGATTCACGCTCGACCTTTCGGTCTCCGTGTTCCGAGGCCATATCTGCATATGCTAGGCTCGTCAAGTTTAACCTGAGTATTCTGCGTGTGCAAAAACTGGCTTGCACCCGTTGTAGATGGACATAGAGCTTATCACACCTGATCATCATGTGGTGTCTGGGCACGACGAACTTTGGCAACGGTGCATACTCAGGGAGAACACTTCTTGATAATTTAGTGAGAGATCATCTTATAATGCTACCGTCAATCAAAGCAAGATAAGATGCATAAAGGATAAACATCACATGCAATCAATATAAGTGATATGATATGGCCATCATCATCTTGTGCCTGTGATCTCCATCTCCGAAGCACCGTCATGATCACCATCGTCACCGGCGCGACACCTTGATCTCCATCGTAGCATCATTGTCGTCTCGCCAATCTTATGCTTCCACGACTATCACTACCGTTTAGTAATAAAGTAAAGCATTACATCGCGATTGCATTGCATACAATAAAGCGACAACCATATGGCTCCTGCCAGTTGCCGATAACTTGGTTACAAAACATGATCATCTCATACAATAAAATTCAGCATCATGCCTTGACCATATCACATCACAACATGCCCTGCAAAAACAAGTTAGACGTCCTCTACTTTGTTGTTGCATGTTTTACGTGGCTGCTACGGGCTTAAGTAAGAACCAATCTCACCTACGCATCAAAACCACAACGATAGTTTGTCAAATAGACTCCGTTTTAACCTTCGCAAGGACCGGGCGTAGCCATACTTGGTTCAACTAAAGTTGGAGAGACAGTCGCCCGCAAGCCATCTCTGTGCAAAGCACGTCGAGGGAACCGGTCTCGCGTAAGCGTACGCGTAAGGTTGATCTGGGTCATCTTGTCCAACAATACCGCCGAACCAAAATATGACATGCTGGTAGGCAGTATGACTTGTATCGTCCACAACTCACTTGTGTTCTACTCGTGCATATAACATCAACATCAATAACCTAGGCTCGGATGCCACTGTTGGGTTTCGTAGTAATTTCAAAAATTTTCCTACGCGCACACATGATCATGTGATGCATAGCAACGAGAGGAGAGTGTTGTCTACGTACCCAACGCAGACCGACTGCGGAAGCGATGACACGACGTAGAGGAAGTAGTCGTACGTCTTCACGATCCAACCGATCAAGCACCGAAACTACGGCACCTCCGAGTTCGAGCACACGTTCAGCTCGATGACGATCCCCGGACTCCGATCCAGCAAAGTGTCAGGGAAGAGTTTCGTCAGCACGACGGCGTGGTGACGATCTTGATGAACTACAGCAGCAGGGCTTCGCCTAAACTCCGCTACAGTATTATCGAGGAATATGGTGGCAGGGGGCACCGCACACGGCTAAGGAATCGATCACGTGGATCAACTTGTGTCAACTTGTGTGTTTAGAGGTGCCCCTGCCTCAGTATATAAAGGAGCCAAGGGGGGGAGGAGGCGCCGGCCAGGAGGAGGTGGCGCAGGAGGAGTCCGATGTCCAAACATAGACTTCCAATATATCAATCTTTATGTCTCGACCATTTCGAGACTCCTCGTCATGTCCGTGATCACATCCGGGACTCCGAACAACCTTCGGTACATCAAAATGCATAAACTCATAATATAACTGTCATCGTAACCTTAAGCGTGCGGACCCTACGGGTTCGAGAACAATGTAGACATGACCGAGACACGTCTCTGGTCAATAACCAATAGCGGGACCTGGATGCCCATATTGGCTCCTACATATTCTACGAAGATCTTTATCGGTCAGACCGCATAACAACATACGTTGTTCCCTTTGTCATCGGTATGTTACTTGCCCGAGATTCGATCGTCGGTATCCAATACCTAGTTCAATCTCGTTACCGGCAAGTCTCTTTACTCGTTCCGTAATACATCATCTCACAACTAACATATTAGTTTTAATGCTTGCAAGGCTTATGTGATGTGTATTACCGAGAGGGCCCAGAGATACCTCTCCGACAATCGGAGTGACAAATCCTAATCTCGAAATACGCCAACCCAACATCGACCATTGGAGACACCTGTAGTACTCCTTTATAATCACCCATTTACGTTGTGACGTTTGGTAGTACCCAAAGTGTTCCTCCGGTAAACGGGAGTTGCATAATCTCATAGTCGTAGGAACATGTATAAGTCATGAAGAAAGCAATAGCAACATACTAAACGATCAGGTGCTAAGCTAATGGAATGGGTCATGTCAATCAGATCATTCTACTAATGATGTGACCTCGTTAATCAAATAACAACTCATTGTTCATGGTTAGGAAACATAACCATCTTTGATTAACGAGCTAGTCAAGTAGAGGCATACTAGTGACACTCTGTTTGTCTATGTATTCACACATGTATTATGTTTCCGGAAAATACAATTCTAGCATGAATAATAAACATTTATCATGATTATAAGGAAATAAATAATAACTTTATTATTGCCTCTAGGGCATATTTCCTCCAGTCTCCCACTTGCACTAGAGTCAATAATCTAGATTACACTATAATGAATCTAACACCCATGGAGCTTTGGTGCTGATCATGTTTTGCTCGTGGAAGAGGCTTAGTCAACGGGTCTGCAATATTCAGATCCGTATGTATCTTGCAAATCTCTATGTCTCCCACCTGGACTAGATCCCGGATGGAGTTGAAGCGTCTCTTGATGTGTTTGGTCCTTTTGTGAAATCTGGATTCCTTTGCCAAGGCAATTGCACCAGTATTGTCACAAAAGATTTTCATTGGACCCGATGCACTAGGTATGACACCTAGATCGGATATGAACTCCTTCATCCAGACTCCTTCATTTGCTGCTTCCGAAGCAGCTATGTATTCCGCTTCACATGTAGATCCCGCTACGACGCTTTGTTTAGAACTGCACCAACTGACAGCTCCACCGTTTAATGTAAACACGTATCCGGTTTGCGATTTAGAATCGTCCGGATCAGTGTCAAAGCTTGCATCAACGTAACCTTTTACGATGAATTGTGAGTTTATGATCAAGTCTATCTATGAGCTTTGAATTTTTTTTAAATGGTTGCATGCATCACTTTGATGCAGAGGCCGAAGGCTATCCTTCTTTTCAAAAAAGAAAAAGAGAAAAACACTAGTTGCTTAATTAATTAATTTCCGCTATTATATGGCTGGCTCTATTTTTACCGTTCCATATGGATATTTATTTATACAAAACAAAAAAGATGGTGTTTGAGGATAGTTGTGAGTAGGAGATGAAACATATCATTTCCGAGATTTGCTTCTTGGACGAACGACACCAAGAAGGTTTGGTTGGAATTTGAAGAGGACACCAATGTCGACCTCATGTAAATTAAATAGGAGTAGATGCACGTATATAAACTGTAAGTAACATACATACATACATACATACATACATACATACATACATACATACATAATATTTTGAGTTTGGGATGAATGAGATGGAAAAAAGTTGAATGTCATCGTATGATTGGAAAGAAAGGGGATTCCCAAAGAAGAAAGAAAATACAGTACATAGACATATAGACTTGAAAAGGAAAACATGCATGCACGCAGAATTAACCACGTTCGTTCGGATCGATCACAGCAGCAGGCCGGCCGGCCGAATATAATTAAGATGGATGCATGTTGACAGCCTATTCCGCCCGATCGAGCTTGCCTATCAACTCGCCCCCGTCCAGGATGCTGCCAAACATGGCGGCCTCAAACAGATAGTTCACCTGCCAGGCATGGTGGCTTGCATGGGCGACGAGCCAAACCATTTCGTCGATGAGGCCCTTGGAGAAGAGCTGGACCATTTGTAGGCGCGAGGATTCAATGAGGTGTTTCTCACGCTGCTCGTCCACCTCGCCCCTCCGGACGTACTCCAGCGGACCGGTGACAATGGACGACCAAAGGGCGGCCAGCAGGTGGTCTTGGTCTCCTTTTACTTTGAGGAAGCGCCGGACGTGGTCGCAGGATTCTTCCCCATTGCAGGCATACTCAGGGTCAAGGGGCCTGCTGAAGCCGGTGGTATGAAAGTCGGTGTCGAAGACCTCGTCGAAGTCGGCCTCGCGCTGGGGCTGCGTCGGGGACTTGCGGGCCTTGGGCCATCCTAGGAGGGCGCGGCGGAGGAACATGTGCCGGTCGTTGTGCAGATGCCAGGTGTACAAGGTGATGCACATCCGGGCCACAGGCTCGTGCCACCTCTGAGTGTACATCCGAGCTCCAGTGGCAGCGTAGGCGTCGTAGATGGCCCGCAGCACCGTCTCGCTCACCACGCCTGAGGCGGCGATGTCGGCCATGTTGAGGAACGAGTTCTTGACCTCGGAGTTTACCAGGTCGCTGCCCACATCGATGACATCGGTGCCGGGCGAGCTGAAGACGAGGTCGCTCGTGACGGCGCCAACATCGAAGCCCCGGGCTATGGCCTCAGCCCCCATGCCGAGGATGCTGCTCTCGCACAGGGACATGACCTGGGCGGTGTGGCGGTCCATCTGCCCCGACCGGTCCTTGAGGAGCGTCCTGTGCGCCGCCTCCAATGCGATCTTGGCTCGGATGTAGGACGCGCCGATGGCGACGGCCTCGCGTCGCTGCCGGCCACCAGGGGTTCGTAGCGAGCGGGCGTCGGCGAGCCCGTCGCGCAGGAGGCGGCTGAAGGAGGGGAACACCTTGTGGTACCCGTGCTCGTAGTAAAATGCCATGTCCACCACGTAGTTGGAGAAGAGGGTGCGCACGTCGTAGGCGCCAATCAGCAGGCTCGCCATGCCGCTACCAGATAGGGCGTTGGTTGTTGTCATCGCCTCAGGCCAGTCGGCGGCGCCCAGCAAGGCGAGAACCTGCGGCGCGGCTTGGACCAGCCCGGCGCCCTTAGTGGGCAACACGTTGCCGATTGCGTGCTGCGTGCTTTTCCACAGCGCCAGCTCCGGCGACAATCCCAGTTGCACCACCCTGGGCCGCGCCGCGTCGCCTCCGCCATCACTGATAATGCTAGCAAACATCTCCGCCAGCATGTCTTCCGCCTCGCGAGACAGCCTTCTCAGATCTGCCATGGCCCCCGTCCCCTTGCCGACCAAGGCCCTCGCCGCCGAGTAGCCCGTGTACAAGGGGAAGACTCCATCTTGCTGCTTTGCCAGCCGGGCACCCCAGAAATATGAACGGATTGCAACTAGACCGCTGCCGTTGTCGCCAGGGACAGTGTCCTTCTCCCTCACCACCTCAATGTCGAGTCCGTGGAGAGAGCAGCCACCCCAGGTTGGGGTTGGGGTGGGTGGTACCTCCGAGTCGCCGCGACGAGTCCAAGCGAGACTCAACATTTTTATTTAGTACTGTATTAAAAAAATGCAGGTAATGGACTTCTCGTGGTGTTTGCCAGCCTTGTGTATTCCCCAGCAGCTTATATAGCCATATCAACGCAAGGCTGGGTTCCTCTCAGAAGTGGTTTTTGTACAAGCTTACGCCTGTGGTACTAGCTAGCTAGAGAGACATACGTTTTGATTGTTTTCTTCTTGTTGTATCACTTTCTCGCCATATGACTAGAAAGTAACACGATTCCGCAGGTATGAGAGGGAGTTGTTTGTGTCTACCTCGCCCTTGTGGGCGTGCCGGGCAGTGACGAGGGACGGCCAGACGGTGCCGAGCATATCGAGGACGACGGCCAAACATTCTTGCGGGTTTCCTTGTCGATCATCGTACTACTCAGGGTCCATGGTCCTGATGATGGGCAAAATGAGGGTCCTCTCCGTTCACAACTAGCTCTATTAGTAGAATGCCCTTATTTTTTATATTTCTATTGATTTATATAACTAGCAATGAATTTTTGACTCCTTCCAATAACATCGCGTCAACACTCTTGTCGACGGATTCTTTTTGAACGTCAACATAATACATCTTCATCTTTCTCTTACTCTCAAAAAACAAACATGTATAGGGAATACCTCGTTTCTGTTATCATGTGTAACAAATATATAAAGAAGTACAATTGTTTATATGCATCTCTTTCAGTTGGGCGGGAATACAATGAGTTTTTCAGTTTATCCATCTTAAAGCTTTGTCAATCGACATTTTCAAAGCATCCTCCAAAGCCATATGTTTTTTATCTCTAATATACAAAAGTGAATATGAAACACATATTTAATTAAAAAATAAGATCAGTCCATATTTACAATATATATTCATTGATCATCTGCTCGCTTCGAGCAGGTGACCGTTTCAGTCAGAGCGACTGGCGCCGTGCATATTAATAGAGTGAGTCGCATCCCAGTATTAATAAACTAGAGGCTCACCTGTAAATCACTTGTTTATAATTATTCTCCGGAAATGACTTGCTAGGGTAATGTCATATTCTTCGGTATATAAAAATGTAAATGACATTTATCTCAAAACAAATAGTCGTTTCCCATAGAAAAGCAAGCAGATGCTTCGGTTGCGATGGCCGCCGCTCACGCCCGATGTCGCAGCTTGTCCGGCTCACCTCACGTTTGCTTGCCCCGTTCCAGCAAATTCGAGCATCGATTCTAAAAAATAATTCTCACCGTTGAGCCATTGCAGAGCCCCGAGCTGCCGGTTGTAGCAATTTGTGATGTTGGGGCGAGTGACGCTGATTGTAGCAAAAATGTGACGGTCGTGCGATATAGCAAAACGCTAGGTTGGTTGTAGTCGGATGGGACATCGGTTGTAGCAATTTATAACACTGGTTGTCGTATGTAGCAAAAAATACGATGGCCGTGGGATGTGGCAAAATGTGACGCCGATTGTACCAAAAATGCGAGCGATGTAGCAAAAAACATATTACTTTACCAGAAACACATCTCTTCTTATTAACAGTTGTCACATAAGCAAACTTATATTGGGGTGTGCAATATTAATATCTAAGCTATTCCCATTATAAGTAGTCTAACAGAGGTCCAGTGGAACGCCCAAATCGGAATCCGATTCCAAGTGGTGACCACAAGTGTCAGTATCCAGGATCCGCAATTGCTGGAGCGAGGTCAAGTGGACATGCACACCAGAAACATGCGTCGCTCAAGCAGGCTATAGGTGGTCCAACTTAAACCTAGTGCCAGTGGGTGACATGGTTACATCATCTATAACTGTGTCACCGGAATACATCATCTACATGCGTCACAGTGTTGATGCATGCAAAAGTTTATCGACTACTCTCTCCTTCCACGAAAAAGGATACTTCTGCTTTTGAAGTAAGCCACTTTATATATACTTCTCCGATCCAAATTGATTGAATCAGATTTGTCTAGATACGTATGTATATACTTTTGCTTTGTGACTAGACACATTGGTACCTAGACAAATCTGAGTTAATTAATTTGGGTCGGAGGGAGTATCAAACTTAGTATGTCACGAAACTACTTTTCAAAATGGATTTACTGGTACTAATTTGGAGTCATACATGTTTCTATATTTTCCAATAATATTGGTCAAAGATCTTTTTTTTAATAAAAACGAAATTTAAAACTATGTACATAGGGAGTAAATAATTGGTAGTATGTAGTAATACTCCCTCTGTCACAAATTACTTGTCTTACTTTTTTTTCATATATGCATCCATCTTTAGACACCTTTTTTGATGTGGATACATTCATATTTAGATGAAGCAGAGACAAATGACTTGGAACGGAGGGAGTATATCTGAAATCCCAGTTAGCGGCAGGACAAAAAAGGATCATTCACTGATGAGGGGTGTGTTCATTGTCCTTCAACCCCAAGACTCCCAGCGCCTATTTTCCATAATCATGTAGATAAATTTCTAATATCATAATTATTCTGAAAGATCTCAAGGAATATTGCTTGTAGAACAAACTGTTAAACTTCACAAAAATATTAATCTTTGTTGTCACACCACATGTGAAGTACATTGCCGAACAATCTATCGACGACGAAAAAAAGACTAATGAATATACCTATATACCTGTTACTAATCATGTACATGCACCTGTTAAAACTCCTAAAGAAAACTGTGGAAATTCGGAGGGAGTAAATAGTAGTGGTATGTAGTAGTACTCCCTCTGTCACAAATTAATTATATTACTTTTTTCCAGATATGCATCCATCTTTAGACACCTTTTTCATCTTGACACATTCGTATTTAGATGAAGCGGAGACAAATAACTTGGAACGGAGGGAGTATATCTGAAATCCCAGTTAGCAACAGGCCAATAAAGGTTCGTTCACTGATGAGGGGTGCGTTCATTGTCCTTCATCCCTAAGACTCCCAGCCCTATTACCTTCTGGTGCCTATTTGACATAATCGGAAAGATCTCAAGGAATATTGCGTGCAGAACAAACTGTTGAAGTTCAGAAAAATATTAATCTTTGTTGTCATACCACATGTGAAGTACATTGCCGAACAATCTATCGACATCGAAAAAAAGACTAATGAATATACCTATATACCTGTTACTAATCATGAACATGCACCTATTAAAACTCGCAAAGAAAACTGTGGAAATTCGGAGCAAAACAATGCAAAAAACACGCATCTGTTAGGATAAACATGTACAACTAAATATGTGAGATAGACATATTTTTTTGCCTAGTCTTTTGAGATAAGCTCTATCTCTCCAAACCTCCCTGTAATCTCTCTAGACGTTGTAATCACACATATATAATCAACACGAAGACATGCGGCTCATCTATGTTTTTGTGTGTGTATGTG
>NC_057803.1:602693908-602699966 GCF_018294505.1 Triticum aestivum
CATCTATGTTACGTTGATGACTACAAACAGTTATAATCCCATTCACTCGTTCGAAATCCAAGGCTATGCCTATGCGGGGGTCCGCCGGAAATTGCCCTGAAAATAGACTTCATGTTAAAAAAATGATTTTTCATGAAATAGAAAAAAGTTGAATGTTCACGTGTCATCCTATGATTATAGAAAACTTAACTTAGGTCAAATTGAAAAACAGCCGACAGTCCCAATGAAGAAAGAAAATTCATAGACATGAAAAGGAAAATATGCGGGACCATATTTAGAGCGGGCCAAATATCAGATTTAGACAGCAAGTCAGCAAGTAAGGTATATACGTCATGGTCATTTCATTGTTTCCTATTCCTACTTAACAAGGTGCAAAACCCACGGCTGGTTGGCAATCGATGCACACTTCAACTTGTTGACAAAGAAGTCAGGCAAGAGTGAGCTTTGATTTTTTTTTAAATGGTTGCATGCATCACTTTGATGCAGAGGCCGAAGGCTATCCTTCTTTTCAAAAAAGAAAAAGAGAAAAACACTAGTTGCTTAATTAATTAATTTCCGCTATTATATGGCTGGCTCTATTTTTACCGTTCCATATGGATATTTATTTATACAAAACAAAAAAGATGGTGTTTGAGGATAGTTGTGAGTAGGAGATGAAACATATCATTTCCGAGATTTGCTTCTTGGACGAACGACACCAAGAAGGTTTGGTTGGAATTTGAAGAGGACACCAATGTCGACCTCATGTAAATTAAATAGGAGTAGATGCACGTATATAAACTGTAAGTAACATACATACATACATACATACATACATACATACATAATATTTTGAGTTTGGGATGAATGAGATGGAAAAAAGGTGAATGTCATCGTATGATTGGAAAGAAAGGGGATTCCCAAAGAAGAAAGAAAATACAGTACATAGATATATAGACTTGAAAAGGAAAACATGCATGCACGCAGAATTAACCACGTTCGTTCGGATCGATCACAGCAGCAGGCCGGCCGGCCGAATATAATTAAGATGGATGCATGTTGACAGCCTATTCCGCCCGATCGAGCTTGCCTATCAACTCGCCCCCGTCCAGGATGCTGCCAAACATGGCGGCCTCAAACAGATAGTTCACCTGCCAGGCATGGTGGCTTGCATGGGCGACGACCCAAACCATTTCGTCGAAGAGGCCCTTGGAGAAGAGCTGGACCATTTGCAGGCGCGAGGATTCAATGAGGTGTTTCTCACGCTGCTCGTCCACCTCGCCCATCCGGACATACTCCAGCGGACCGGTGACAATGGACGACCAAAGGGCGGCGAGCAGGTGGTCTTGGTCTCCTTTTACTTTGAGGAAGCGCCGGACGTGGTCGCAGGTTTCTTCCCCATTGCAGGCATACTCAGGGTCAAGGGGCCTGCTGAAGCCGGTGGTATGAAAGTCGGTGTTGAAGACCTCGTCGAAGTCGGCCTCGCGCTGGGGCTGCGCCGGGGACTTGCGGGCCTTGGGCCATCCTAGGAGGGCGCGGCGGAGAAACATGTGCCGGTCGTTGTGCAGATGCCAAGTGTACAAGGTGATGCACATCCGGGCCACAGGCTCGTGCCACCTCTGAGTGTACATCCGAGCTCCAGTGGCAGCGTAGGCGTCGTAGATGGCCCGCAGCGCCGTCTCGCTCACCACGCCTGAGGCGGCGATGTCGGCCACGTTGAGGAACGAGTTCATGACCTCGGAGTTTACCAGGTCGCTGCCCACATCGATGACATCGGTGCCGGGCGAGCTGAAGACGAGGTCGCTCGTGACGGCGCCAACATCGAAGCCCCGGGCTATGGCCTCAGCCCCCATGCCGAGGATGCTGCTCTCGCACAGGGACATGACCTGGGCGGTGTGGCGGTCCATCTGCCCCGACCGGTCCTTGAGGAGCGTCCTGTGCGCCGCCTCCAATGCGATCTTGGCTCGGATGTAGGACGCGCCGATGGCGACGGCCTCGCGTCGCTGCCGGCCACCAGGGGTCCGTAGCGAGCGGGCGTCGGCGAGCCCGTCGCGCAGGAGGCGGCTGAAGGAGGGGAACACCTTGTGGTACCCGTGCTCGTAGTAAAATGCCATGTCCACCACGTAGTTGGAGAAGAGGGTGCGCACGTCGTAGGCGCCAATCAGCAGGTTCGCCATGCCGCTACCAGATAGGGCGTTGGTTGTTGTCATCGCCTCAGGCCAGTCGGCGGCGCCCAGCAAGGCGAGAACCTGCGGCGCGGCTTGGACCAGCCCGGCGCCCTTAGTGGGCAACACGTTGCCGATTGCGTGCTGCGTGCTTTTCCACAGCGCCAGCTCCGGCGACAATCGCAGTTGCACCACCCTGGGCCGCGCCGCGTCGCCTCCGCCATCACTGCTAATGCTAGCAAACATCTCCGCCAGCATGTCTTCCGCCTCGCGAGACAGCCTTCTCAGATATGCCATGGCCCCCGTCCCCTTGCCGACCAAGGCCCTCGCCGCCGAGTAGCCCGTGTACAAGGGGAAGACTCCATCTTGCTGCTTTGCCAGCCGGGCACCCCAGAAATATGAACGGATTGCAACTAGACCACTGCCGTTGTCGCCAGGGACAGTGTCCTTCTCCCTCACCACCTCAATGTCGAGTCCGTGGAGAGAGCAGCCACCCCAGGTTGGGGTTGGGGTGGGTGGTACCTCCGCGTCGCCGCGACGAGTCCAAGCGAGACTCAACATTTTTATTTAGTACTGTATTAAAAAAATGCAGGTAATGGACTTCTCGTGGTGTTTGCCAGCCTTGTGTATTCCCCAGCAGCTTATATAGCCATATCAACGCAAGGCTGGCTTCCTCTCAGAACTGGTTTTTGTACAAGCTTACGCCTGTGGTACTAGCTAGCTAGAGAGACATACGTTTTGATTGTTTTCTTCTTGTTGTATCACTTTCTCGCCATATGACTAGAAAGTAACACGATTCCGCAGGTATGAGAGGGAGTTGTTTGTGTCTACCTCGCCCTTGTGGGCGTGCCGGGCAGTGACGAGGGACGGCCAGACGGTGCCGAGCATATCAAGGACGACGGCCAAACATTCTTGCGGGTTTCCTTGTCGATCATCGTACTACTCAGGGTCCATGGTCCTGATGATGGGCAAAATGAGGGTCCTCTCCGTTCACAACTAGCTCTATTAGTAGAATGCCCTTATTTTTTATATTTCTATTGATTTATATAACTAGCAATGAATTTTTGACTCCTTCCAATAACATCGCTTCAACACTCTTGTCAACGGATTCTTTTTGAATGTCTACATAATACATCTTCATCTTTCTCTTACTCTCAAAAAACAAACATGTATAGGGAATACCTCGTTTCTGTTATCATGTGTAACAAATATATAAAGAAGTACAATTATTTATATGCATCTCTTTCAGTTGGGCGGGAATACGATGAGTTTTTCAGTTTATCCATCTTAAAGCTTTGTCAATCGACATTTTCAAAGCATCCTCCAAAGCCATATGGTTTTTATCTCTAATATACAAAAGTGAATATGAAACACATATTTAATAAAAAAATAAGATCAGCCCATATTTGCAATATATATTCATTGATCAGCTGCTCCCTTCGAGCAGGTGACCGTTTCAGTCAGAGTGACTGGCGCCGTGCATATTAATAGAGTGAGTCGCATCCCAGTTTTAATAAACTAGAGGCTCACCTGTAAATCACTTGTTTATAATTATTCTCCGGAAATGACTTGCTAGGGTAATGTCATATTCTTCGGTATATAAAAATGTAAATGACATTTATCTCAAAACAAATAGTCGTTTCCCATAGAAAAGCAAGCAGATGCTTCGGTTGCGATGGCCGCCGCTCACGCCCGATGTCGCAGCTTGTCCGGCTCACCTCACGTTTGCTTTCCCCGTTCCAGCAAATTCGAGCATCGATTCTAAAAAATAATTCTCACCGTTGAGCCATTGCAGAGCCCCGAGCTGCCGATTGTAGCAATTTGTGATGTTGGGGCCAGTGACGCTGATTGTAGCAAAAATGTGACGGTCGTGCGATATAGCAAAACGCTAGGTTGGTTGTAGTCGGATGGGACATCGGTTGTAGCAATTTATAACACTGGTTGTCGTATGTAGCAAAAAATACGATGGCCGTGCGATGTGGCAAAATGTGACGCCGATTGTACCAAAAATGCGAGCGATGTAGCAAAAAACATATTACGTTACCAGAAACACATCTCTTCTTATTAACAGTTGTCACATAAGCAAACTTATATTGGGGTGTTCAATATTAATATCTAAGCTATTCCCACTATAAGTAGTCTAACAGAGGTCCAGTGGAACGCCCAAATCGGAATCCGATTCCAAGTGGTGACCACAAGTGTCAGTATCCAGGATCCGCAATTGCTGGAGCGAGGTCAAGTGGACATGCACACCAGAAACATGCGTCGCTCAAGCAGGCTATAGGTGGTCCAACTTAAACCTAGTGCCAGTGGGTGACATGGTTACATCATCTATAACTGTGTCACTGGAATACATCATCTACATGCGTCACAGTGTTGATGCATGCAAAAGTTTATCGACTATTCTCTCCTTCCACGAAAAAGGATACTTCTGCTTTTGAAGTAAGCCACTTTATATATACTTCTCCGATCCAAATTGATTGAATCAGATTTGTCTAGATACGTAGGTATATACTTTTGCTTTGTGACTAGACACATTGGTACCTGGACAAATCTGAGTTAATTAATTTGGGTCGGAGGGAGTATCAAACTTAGTATGTCACGAAACTACTTTTCAAAATGGATTTACTGGTACTAATTTGGAGTCATACATGTTTCTATATTTTCCAATAATATTGGTCAAAGATCTTTTTTTAATAAAAACGAAATTTAAAACTATGTACATAGGGAGTAAATAATTGGTAGTATGTAGTAATACTCCCTCTGTCACAAATTACTTGTCTTACTTTGTTTTTCATATATGCATCCATCTTTAGACACCTTTTTTGATGTGGATACATTCATATTTAGATGAAGCAGAGACAAATGACTTGGAACAGAGGGAGTATATCTGAAATCCCAGTTAGCGGCGGGACAAAAAAGGATCATTCACTGATGAGGGGTGCGTTCGTTGTCCTTCAACCCCAAGACTCCCAGCGCCTATTTGCCATAATCATGTAGATAAATTTCTAATATCATAATTATTCAGAAAGATCTCAAAGAATATTGCTTGTAGAACAAACTGTTAAACTTCACAAAAATATTAATCTTTGTTGTCACACCACATGTGAAGTACATTGCCGAACAATCTATCGACGACGAAAAAAAGACTAATGAATATACCTATATACCTGTTACTAATCATGTACAGGCACCTGTTAAAACTCCTAAAGAAAACTGTGGAAATTCGGAGGGAGTAAATAGTAGTGGTATGTAGTAGTACTCCCTCTGTCACAAATTAATTATAGTACTTTTTTCCAGATATGCATCCTTCTTTAGACACCTTTTTCATCTTGACACATTCGTATTTAGATGAAGCGGAGACAAATAAGTATTTAGATGAAGTGGAGACAAATAACTTGGAACGGAGGGAGTATATCTGAAATCCCAGTTAGCAACGGGCCAATAAAGGTTCGTTCACTGATGAGGGGTGCGTTCATTGTCCTTCATCCCTAAGACTCCCAGCCCTATTACCTTCTGGCGCCTATTTGACATAATCGGAAAGATCTCAAGGAATATTGCGTGCAGAACAAACTATTGAAGTTCACAAAAATATTAATCTTTGTTGTCATACCACATGTGAAGTACATTGCCGAACAATCTATCGACATCGAAAAAAAGACTAATGAATATACCTATATACCTGTTACTAATCATGAACATGCACCTGTTAAAACTCGCAAAGAAAACTGTGGAAATTCGGAGCAAAACAATGCAAAAAACACGCACCTGTTAGGATAAACATGTACAACTAAATATGTGAGATAGACATATTTTTTTGCCTAGTCTTTTGAGATAAGCTCTATCTCTCCAAACCTCCCTGTAATCTCTCTAGACGTTGTAATCACACATATATAATCAACATGAAGACATGC
>NC_057803.1:602700191-602702647 GCF_018294505.1 Triticum aestivum
GATGACTACAAACAGTTATAATCCCATTCACTCGTTCGAAATCCAAGGCTATGCCTATGCGGGGGTCCGCCGGAAATTGCCCTGAAAATAGATTTCATGTTAAAAAAATTATTTTTCATGAAATAGAAAAAAGTTGAATGTTCACGTGTCATCCTATGATTATAGAAAACTTAACTTAGGTCAAATTGAAAAACAGCTGACAGTCCCAATGAAGAAAGAAAATTCATAGACATGAAAAGGAAAATATGCGGGACCATATTCAGAGCGGGCCAAATATCAGATTTAGACAGCAATTCAGCAAGTAAGGTATATACGTCATGGTCATGTCGTTGTTTCCTATTCCTCCTTAACAAGGTGCAAAACCCACGGCTGGTTGGCAATCGATGCACACTTCAACTTGTTGACAAAGAAGTCAGGCAAGAGTGAGCTTTGAATTTTTTTTAAATGGTTGCATGCATCACTTTGATGCAGAGGCCGAAGGCTATCCTTCTTTTCAAAAGAAAAAGAGAAAAACACTAGTTGCTTAATTAATTAATTTCCGCTATTATATGGCTGGCTCTATTTTTACCGTTCCATATGGATATTTATTTATACAAAACAAAAAAGATGGTGTTTGAGGATAGTTGTGAGTAGGAGATGAAACATATCATTTCCGAGATTTGCTTCTTGGACGAACGACCCCAAGAAGGTTTGGTTGGAATTTGGAGAGGACACCAATGTCGACCTCATGTAAATTAAATAGGAGTAGATGCACGTATATAAACTGCAAGTAACATACATACATACATACATACATACATACATAATATTTTGAGTTTGGGATGTATGAGATGGAAAAAAGTTGAATGTCATCGTATGATTGGAAAGAAAGGGGATTCCCAAAGAAGAAAGAAAATACAGTACATAGATATATAGACTTGAAAAGGAAAACATGCATGCACGCAGAATTAACCACGTTCGTTCGGATCGATCACAGCAGCAGGCCGGCCGGCCGAATATAATTAAGATAGATGCATGTTGACAGCCTATTCCGCCCGATCGAGCTTGCCTATCAACTCGCCCCCGTCCAGGATGCTGCCAAACATGGCGGCCTCAAACAGATAGTTCACCTGCCAGGCATGGTGGCTTGCATGGGCGACGAGCCAAACCATTTCATCGATGAGGCCCTTGGAGAAGAGCTGGACCATTTGTAGGCGCGAGGATTCAATGAGGTGTTTCTCACGCTGCTCGTCCACCTCGCCCATCCGGACGTACTCCAGCGGACCGGTGACAATGGACGACCAAAGGGCGGCCAGCAGGTGGTCTTGGTCTCCTTTTACTTTGAGGAAGCGCCGGACGTGGTCGCAGGATTCTTCCCCATTGCAGGCATACTCAGGGTCAAGGGGCCTGCTGAAGCCGGTGGTATGAAAGTCGGTGTCGAAGACCTCGTCGAAGTCGGCCTCGCGCTGGGGCTGCGTCGGGGACTTGCGGGCCTTGGGCCATCCTAGGAGGGCGCGGCGGAGGAACATGTGCCGGTCGTTGTGCAGATGCCAGGTGTACAAGGTGATGCACATCCGGGCCACAGGCTCGTGCCACCTCTGAGTGTACATCCGAGCTCCAGTGGCAGCGTAGGCGTCGTAGATGGCCCGCAGCACCGTCTCGCTCACCACGCCTGAGGCGGCGATGTCGGCCATGTTGAGGAACGAGTTCTTGACCTCGGAGTTTACCAGGTCGCTGCCCACATCGATGACATCGGTGCCGGGCGAGCTGAAGACGAGGTCGCTCGTGACGGCGCCAACATCGAAGCCCCGGGCTATGGCCTCAGCCCCCATGCCGAGGATGCTGCTCTCGCACAGGGACATGACCTGGGCGGTGTGGCGGTCCATCTGCCCCGACCGGTCCTTGAGGAGCGTCCTGTGCGCCGCCTCCAATGCGATCTTGGCTCGGATGTAGGACGCGCCGATGGCGACGGCCTCGCGTCGCTGCCGGCCACCAGGGGTTCGTAGCGAGCGGGCGTCGGCGAGCCCGTCGCGCAGGAGGCGGCTGAAGGAGGGGAACACCTTGTGGTACCCGTGCTCGTAGTAAAATGCCATGTCCACCACGTAGTTGGAGAAGAGGGTGCGCACGTCGTAGGCGCCAATCAGCAGGCTCGCCATGCCGCTACCAGATAGGGCGTTGGTTGTTGTCATCGCCTCAGGCCAGTCGGCGGCGCCCAGCAAGGCGAGAACCTGCGGCGCGGCTTGGACCAGCCCGGCGCCCTTAGTGGGCAACACGTTGCCGATTGCGTGCTGCGTGCTTTTCCACAGCGCCAGCTCCGGCGACAATCGCAGTTGCACCACCCTGGGCCGCGCCGCGTCGCCTCCGCCATCACTGATAATGCTAGCAAACATCTCCGCCAGCATGTCTTCCGCCTCGCGAGACAGCCTTCTCAGATCTGCCATGGCCCCCGTCCCCTTGCCGACCAAGGCCCTCGCCGC
>NC_057803.1:602703778-602704902 GCF_018294505.1 Triticum aestivum
AGGTTGGGGTTGGGGTGGGTGGTACCTCCGCGTCGCCGCGACGAGTCCAAGCGAGACTCAACATTTTTATTTAGTACTGTATTAAAAAAATACAGGTAATGGACTTCTCGTGGTGTTTGCCAGCCTTGTGTATTCCCCAGCAGCTTATATAGCCATATCAACGCAAGGCCGGCTTCCTCTCAGAACTGGTTTTTGTACAAGCTTACGCCTGTGGTACTAGCTAGCTAGAGAGACATATGTTTTGATTGTTTTCTTCTTGTTGTATCACTTTCTCGCCATATGACTAGAAAGTAACACGATTCCGCAGGTATGAGAGGGAGTTGTTTGTGTCTACCTCGCCCTTGTGGGCGTGCCGGGCAGTGACGAGGGACGGCCAGACGGTGCCGAGCATATCGAGGACGACGGCCAAACATTCTTGCGGGTTTCCTTGTCGATCATCGTACTACTCAGGGTCCATGGTCCTGATGATGGGCAAAATGAGGGTCCTCTCCGTTCACAACTAGCTCTATTAGATGAATGCCCTTATTTTTTATATTTCTATTGATTTATATAACTAGCAATGAATTTTTGACTCCTTCCAATAACATCGCGTCAACACTCTTGTCGACGGATTCTTTTTGAACGTCGACATAATACATCTTCATCTTTCTCTTACTCTCAAAAAACAAACATGTATAGGGAATACCTCGTTTCTGTTATCATGTGTAACAAATATATAAAGAGGTACAATTGTTTATATGCATCTCTTTCAGTTGGGCGGGAATACGATGAGTTTTTCAGTTTATCCATCTTAAAGCTTTGTCAATCGACATTTTCAAAGCATCCTCCAAAGCCATATGTTTTTTATCTCTAATATACAAAAGTGAATATGAAACACATATTTAATTAAAAAATAAGATCAGCCCATATTTACAATATATATTCATTGATCAGCTGCTCGCTTCGAGCAGGTGACTGTTTCAGTCAGAGTGACTGGCGCCGTGCATATTAATAGAGTGAGTCGCATCCCAGTATTAATAAACTAGAGGCTCACCTGTAAATCACTTGTTTATAATTATTCTCCGGAAATGACTTGCTAGGGTAATGTCATATTCTTCGGTATATAAAAATGTAAATGACATTTA
>NC_057803.1:602705542-602706473 GCF_018294505.1 Triticum aestivum
CCATAATCATGTAGATAAATTTCTAATATCATAATTATTCTGAAAGATCTCAAGGAATATTGCTTGTAGAACAAACTGTTAAACTTCACAAAAATATTAATCTTTGTTGTCACACCACATGTGAAGTACATTGCCGAACAATCTATCGACGACGAAAAAAAGACTAATGAATATACCTATATACCTGTTACTAATCATGTACATGCACCTGTTAAAACTCCTAAAGAAAACTGTGGAAATTCGGAGGGAGTAAATAGTAGTGGTATGTAGTAGTACTCCCTCTGTCACAAATTAATTATATTACTTTTTTCCAGATATGCATCCATCTTTAGACACCTTTTTCATCTTGACACATTCGTATTTAGATGAAGCGGAGACAAATAACTTGGAACGGAGGGAGTATATCTGAAATCCCAGTTAGCAACAGGCCAATAAAGGTTCGTTCACTGATGAGGGGTGCGTTCATTGTCCTTCATCCCTAAGACTCCCAGCCCTATTACCTTCTGGTGCCTATTTGACATAATCGGAAAAATCTCAAGGAATATTGCGTGCAGAACAAATTGTTGAAGTTCAGAAAAATATTAATCTTTGTTGTCATACCACATGTGAAGTACATTGCCGAACAATCTATCGACATCGAAAAAAAGACTAATGAATATACCTATATACCTGTTACTAATCATGAACATGCACCTATTAAAACTCGCAAAGAAAACTGTGGAAATTCGGAGCAAAACAATGCAAAAAACACGCATCTGTTAGGATAAACATGTACAACTAAATATGTGAGATAGACATATTTTTTTGCCTAGTCTTTTGAGATAAGCTCTATCTCTCCAAACCTCCCTGTAATCTCTCTAGACGTTGTAATCACACATATATAATCAACACGAAGACATGCGGCTCATCTATGTTTTTGTGTGTGTATGTG
>NC_057803.1:602706483-602711307 GCF_018294505.1 Triticum aestivum
TAAGTTACGTTGATGACTACAAACAGTTATAATCCCATTCACTCGTTCGAAATCCAAGGCTATGCCTATGCGGGGGTCCGCCGGAAATTGCCCTGAAAATAGATTTCATGTTAAAAAAATGATTTTTCATGAAATAGAAAAAAGTTGAATGTTCACGTGTCATCCTATGATTATAGAAAACTTAACTTAGGTCAAATTGAAAAACAGACGACAGTCCCAATGAAGAAAGAAAATTCATAGACATGAAAAGGAAAATATGCGGGACCATATTTAGAGCGGGCCAAATATCAGATTTAGACAGCAAGTCAGCAAGTAAGGTATATACGTCATGGTCATTTCATTGTTTCCTATTCCTACTTAACAAGGTGCAAAACCCACGGCTGGTTGGCAATCGATGCACACTTCAACTTGTTGACAAAGAAGTCAGGCAAGAGTGAGCTTTGAATTTTTTTTAAATGGTTGCATGCATCACTTTGATGCAGAGGCCGAAGGCTATCCTTCTTTTCAAAAAAGAAAAAGAGAAAAACACTAGTTGCTTAATTAATTAATTTCCGCTATTATATGGCTGGCTCTATTTTTACCGTTCCATATGGATATTTATTTATACAAAACAAAAAAGATGGTGTTTGAGGATAGTTGTGAGTAGGAGATGAAACATATCATTTCCGAGATTTGCTTCTTGGACGAACGACACCAAGAAGGTTTGGTTGGAATTTGGAGAGGACACCAATGTCGACCTCATGTAAATTAAATAGGAGTAGATGCACGTATATAAACTGTAAGTAACATACATACATACATACATACATACATAATATTTTGAGTTTGGGATGAATGAGATGGAAAAAAGGTGAATGTCATCGTATGATTGGAAAGAAAGGGGATTCCCAAAGAAGAAAGAAAATACAGTACATAGATATATAGACTTGAAAAGGAAAACATGCATGCACGCAGAATTAACCACGTTCGTTCGGATCGATCACAGCAGCAGGCCGGCCGGCCGAATATAATTAAGATGGATGCATGTTGACAGCCTATTCCGCCCGATCGAGCTTGCCTATCAACTCGCCCCCGTCCAGGATGCTGCCAAACATGGCGGCCTCAAACAGATAGTTCACCTGCCAGGCATGGTGGCTTGCATGGGCGACGACCCAAACCATTTCGTCGAAGAGGCCCTTGGAGAAGAGCTGGACCATTTGCAGGCGCGAGGATTCAATGAGGTGTTTCTCACGCTGCTCGTCCACCTCGCCCATCCGGACATACTCCAGCGGACCGGTGACAATGGACGACCAAAGGGCGGCGAGCAGGTGGTCTTGGTCTCCTTTTACTTTGAGGAAGCGCCGGACGTGGTCGCAGGTTTCTTCCCCATTGCAGGCATACTCAGGGTCAAGGGGCCTGCTGAAGCCGGTGGTATGAAAGTCGGTGTCGAAGACCTCATCGAAGTCGGCCTCGCGCTGGGGCTGCGCCGGGGACTTGCGGGCCTTGGGCCATCCTAGGAGGGCGCGGCGGAGAAACATGTGCCGGTCGTTGTGCAGATGCCAAGTGTACAAGGTGATGCACATCCGGGCCACAGGCTCGTGCCACCTCTGAGTGTACATCCGAGCTCCAGTGGCAGCGTAGGCGTCGTAGATGGCCCGCAGCGCCGTCTCGCTCACCACGCCTGAGGCGGCGATGTCGGCCACGTTGAGGAACGAGTTCATGACCTCGGAGTTTACCAGGTCGCTGCCCACGTCGATGACATCGGTGCCGGGCGAGCTGAAGACGAGGTCGCTCGTGACAGCGCCAACATCGAAGCCCCGGGCTATGGCCTCAGCCCCCATGCCGAGGATGCTGCTCTCGCACAGGGACATGACCTGGGCGGTGTGGCGGTCCATCTGCCCCGACCGGTCCTTGAGGAGCGTCCTGTGCGCCGCCTCCAATGCGATCTTGGCTCGGATGTAGGACGCGCCTATGGCGACGGCCTCGCGTCGCTGCCGGCCACCAGGGGTTCGTAGCGAGCGGGCGTCGGCGAGCCCGTCGCGCAGGAGGCGGCTGAAGGAGGGGAACACCTTGTGGTACCCGTGCTCGTAGTAAAATGCCATGTCCACCACGTAGTTGGAGAAGAGGGTGCGCACGTCGTAGGCGCCAATCAGCAGGTTCGCCATGCCGCTACCAGATAGGGCGTTGGTTGTTGTCATCGCCTCAGGCCAGTCGGCGGCGCCCAGCAAGGCGAGAACCTGCGGCGCGGCTTGGACCAGCCCGGCGCCCTTAGTGGGCAACACGTTGCCGATTGCGTGCTGCGTGCTTTTCCACAGTGCCAGCTCCGGCGACAATCGCAGTTGCACCACCCTGGGCCGCGCCGCGTCGCCTCCGCCATCACTGCTAATGCTAGCAAACATCTCCGCCAGCATGTCTTCCGCCTCGCGAGACAGCCTTCTCAGATCTGCCATGGCCCCCGTCCCCTTGCCGACCAAGGCCCTCGCCGCCGAGTAGCCCGTGTACAAGAGGAAGACTCCATCTTGCTGCTTTGCCAGCCGGGCACCCCAGAAATATGAACGGATTGCAACTAGACCACTGCCGTTGTCGCCAGGGACAGTGTCCTCCCTCACCACCTCAATGTCGAGTCCGTGGAGAGAGCAGCCACCCCAGGTTGGGGTTGGGGTGGGTGGTACCTCCGCGTCGCCGCGACGAGTCCAAGCGAGACTCAACATTTTTATTTAGTACTGTATTAAAAAAATACAGGTAATGGACTTCTCGTGGTGTTTGCCAGCCTTGTGTATTCCCCAGCAGCTTATATAGCCATATCAACGCAAGGCCGGCTTCCTCTCAGAACTGGTTTTTGTACAAGCTTACGCCTGTGGTACTAGCTAGCTAGAGAGACATATGTTTTGATTGTTTTCTTCTTGTTGTATCACTTTCTCGCCATATGACTAGAAAGTAACACGATTCCGCAGGTATGAGAGGGAGTTGTTTGTGTCTACCTCGCCCTTGTGGGCGTGCCGGGCAGTGACGAGGGACGGCCAGACGGTGCCGAGCATATCGAGGACGACGGCCAAACATTCTTGCGGGTTTCCTTGTCGATCATCGTACTACTCAGGGTCCATGGTCCTGATGATGGGCAAAATGAGGGTCCTCTCCGTTCACAACTAGCTCTATTAGATGAATGCCCTTATTTTTTATATTTCTATTGATTTATATAACTAGCAATGAATTTTTGACTCCTTCCAATAACATCGCGTCAACACTCTTGTCGACGGATTCTTTTTGAACGTCGACATAATACATCTTCATCTTTCTCTTACTCTCAAAAAACAAACATGTATAGGGAATACCTCGTTTCTGTTATCATGTGTAACAAATATATAAAGAGGTACAATTGTTTATATGCATCTCTTTCAGTTGGGCGGGAATACGATGAGTTTTTCAGTTTATCCATCTTAAAGCTTTGTCAATCGACATTTTCAAAGCATCCTCCAAAGCCATATGTTTTTTATCTCTAATATACAAAAGTGAATATGAAACACATATTTAATTAAAAAATAAGATCAGCCCATATTTACAATATATATTCATTGATCAGCTGCTCGCTTCGAGCAGGTGACTGTTTCAGTCAGAGTGACTGGCGCCGTGCATATTAATAGAGTGAGTCGCATCCCAGTATTAATAAACTAGAGGCTCACCTGTAAATCACTTGTTTATAATTATTCTCCGGAAATGACTTGCTAGGGTAATGTCATATTCTTCGGTATATAAAAATGTAAATGACATTTACCTCAAAACAAATAGTCGTTTCCCATAGAAAAGCAAGCAGATGCTTCGGTTGCGATGGCCGCCGCTCACGCCCGATGTCGCAGCTTGTCCGGCTCACCTCACGTTTGCTTGCCCCGTTCCAGCAAATTCGAGCATCGATTCTAAAAAATAATTCTCACCGTTGAGCCATTGCAGAGCCCCGAGCTGCCGGTTGTAGCAATTTGTGATGTTGGGGCGAGTGACGCTGATTGTAGCAAAAATGTGACGGTCGTGCGATATAGCAAAATGCTAGGTTGGTTGTAGTCGGATGGGACTTCGGTTGTAGCAATTTATAACACTGGTTGTCGTATGTAGCAAAAAATACGATGGCCGTGCGATGTGGCAAAATGTGACGCCGATTGTACCAAAAATACGAGCGATGTAGCAAAAAACATATTACGTTACCAGAAACACATCTCTTCTTATTAACAGTTGTCACATAAGCAAACTTATATTGGGGTGTGCAATATTAATATCTAAGCTATTCCCACTATAAGTAGTCTAACAGAGGTCCAGTGGAACGCCCAAATCGGAATCCGATTCCAAGTGGTGACCACAAGTGTCAGTATCCAGAATCCGCAATTGCTGGAGCGAGGTCAAGTGGACATCCACACCAGAAACATGCGTCGCTCAAGCAGGCTATAGGTGGTCCAACTTAAACCTAGTGCCAGTGGGTGACATGGTTACATCATCTATAACTGTGTCACCGGAATACATCATCTACATGCGTCACAGTGTTGATGCATGCAAAAGTTTATCGACTACTCTCTCCTTCCACGAAAAAGGATACTTCTGCTTTTGAAGTAAGCCACTTTATATATACTTCTCCGATCCAAATTGATTGAATCAGATTTGTCTAGATACGTATGTATATACTTTTGCTTTGTGACTAGACACATTGGTACCTAGACAAATCTGAGTTAATTAATTTGGGTCGGAGGGAGTATCAAACTTAGTATGTCACGAAACTACTTTTCAAAATGGATTTACTGGTACTAATTTGGAGTCATACATGTTTCTATATTTTCCAATAATATTGGTCAAAGATCTTTTTTT
>NC_057803.1:602712574-602723609 GCF_018294505.1 Triticum aestivum
CGACAGTCCCAATGAAGAAAGAAAATTCATAGACATGAAAAGGAAAATATGCGGGACCATATTTAGAGCGGGCCAAATATCAGATTTAGACAGCAAGTCAGCAAGTAAGGTATATACGTCATGGTCATTTCATTGTTTCCTATTCCTACTTAACAAGGTGCAAAACCCACGGCTGGTTGGCAATCGATGCACACTTCAACTTGTTGACAAAGAAGTCAGGCAAGAGTGAGCTTTGAATTTTTTTTAAATGGTTGCATGCATCACTTTGATGCAGAGGCCGAAGGCTATCCTTCTTTTCAAAAAAGAAAAAGAGAAAAACACTAGTTGCTTAATTAATTAATTTCCGCTATTATATGGCTGGCTCTATTTTTACCGTTCCATATGGATATTTATTTATACAAAACAAAAAAGATGGTGTTTGAGGATAGTTGTGAGTAGGAGATGAAACATATCATTTCCGAGATTTGCTTCTTGGACGAACGACACCAAGAAGGTTTGGTTGGAATTTGGAGAGGACACCAATGTCGACCTCATGTAAATTAAATAGGAGTAGATGCACGTATATAAACTGTAAGTAACATACATACATACATACATACATACATACATACATACATAATATTTTGAGTTTGGGATGAATGAGATGGAAAAAAGGTGAATGTCATCATATGATTGGAAAGAAAGGGGATTCCCAAAGAAGAAAGAAAATACAGTACATAGATATATAGACTTGAAAAGGAAAACATGCATGCACGCAGAATTAACCACGTTCGTTCGGATCGATCACAGCAGCAGGCCGGCCGGCCGAATATAATTAAGATGGATGCATGTTGACAGCCTATTCCGCCCGATCGAGCTTGCCTATCAACTCGCCCCCGTCCAGGATGCTGCCAAACATGGCGGCCTCAAACAGATAGTTCACCTGCCAGGCATGGTGGCTTGCATGGGCGACGACCCAAACCATTTCGTCGAAGAGGCCCTTGGAGAAGAGCTGGACCATTTGCAGGCGCGAGGATTCAATGAGGTGTTTCTCACGCTGCTCGTCCACCTCGCCCATCCGGACATACTCCAGCGGACCGGTGACAATGGACGACCAAAGGGCGGCGAGCAGGTGGTCTTGGTCTCCTTTTACTTTGAGGAAGCGCCGGACTTGGGCTTCATATTACCAGGTCTTCATCCATGCTTGTTACTGCATATTCTGATGCAGACTGGGCAGGTTGTCCTGATGACAGAAGGTCCACAGGTGGTTTTGCCGTGTTTCTGGGAACAATCCTTGTATCATGGAGTGCAAGAAAACAGGCTACAGTTTCAAGGTCAAGCACTGAGGCTGAGTATAAAGCTTTGGCAAATGCAACATCTGAAGTAATGTGGATACAAACTTTACTTTATGAGCTTGGGATTAAGGCTCCACAAGCTGCTAGGTTATGGTGTGATAACATTGGTGCCACCTATCTTTCTGCTAATCCTGTTTTTCATGCTCGTACCAAACATATTGAAGTTGGTTTTCACTTTGTCAAAGAAAGAGTAGCTCGAAAGCTACTTGACATTCGGTTCATACCTATAGGAGACCAACTTGCTGATGGCTTCACAAAACCACTCACCATGAGAAGATTAGATGAGTTCAAGTACAATCTCAACCTTCGCAAAGCTTCATGAGGTTTAGATTGAGGGGGAGTGTTGGAATTAGTTGTTGTATAGGGATAGAATTCTCAATTGTAAACCTATTCTATCTCTTCTTCTGTTTCAACCTCTCCCGAATATCCTTCTGTAACCGATCGATCTAGCCTCGATCCAATTTTGTAAGCCACGGCATATGTTCTATATAATGCAATGCGGCCCGAGCAAAGGGTTCTATGCTTCCCATAATATTTTACAGAATCATGCATACAAACCAATTCCGATTAGTTTGGAATTGAAAAGAAACGTAGGCTAGCTGATTGCAAACCTTTTCTGTTCCTTTTTTGCCTCCTGTGAAAGTGTTGTCGAGAGCTTGAGCTCAACGATCTCGGATGAAGAGTAAAAATCCGAAAAAAAACAATTAAAAAGTTCTGGTTTTTTTGGGAGAAACATTGATGTTTTTTCTACGCGCATGCAAAATTTTGAGATGGAATCGTGTTTGTGGAGGTGTGGACAAAAAAAACCGAGAGGATTCTGTTGATTCACTCAATCTGGAGAAATACAGAAAGAAATACGGGCATACGCAGAGGAAACAAACGAGAGGAACGAGCGAGCGGGGATCTAGGTAGCTACGTACTACCTCTCTACTAAATTATAAGACGTTTTTGCAGTTCAAATACATGATTGGTTGATTGATTTCATCAAGGCTGGCCTTCTTCTCTCTTCTTTCTTCTTTCATCTCTTCAAGTACGTCCATATAAACATGCAATATGCATCATGCCATACGTATGTCTCTGCTAATTACTAAGTAGTATTCCCATGTATGTCTATATATGAGCCGCGATAGCCTCATGTTGTCATGTGTATGTGGAAATGTATATGCACATGCACATTTTATAAAGCAGTACAATTTATGGGCTACAATACATGTCGAGCCATGCTACAGGATAATCAGTCGTGGAACAACAAGAGCATTACAAGTCTGTCTTGTGCGCCCACTCTAAACACTAGGAAATTCTGACAATATGCAAAAATGAACTATTGTTATACACAAGAAAAAAAAAATCTAATGTAGGCATACAGTAGTGTGCACACTCCGCACGGCAATATAGGGCGTGTTTGGTTACCGTCGGCTATAGTACCTGTGTTGCATACCCTTCTCCACTCAGTCTGGCTCTAGAAAAACAGCCTCATATGCGACATCTACAAATTGTTTGGTTGCCTGCATATGGACTTCCTGCATTAGGGGGTCAACTTTGGCACGTTGTTTGGTTGCCTGCATTGTCTCGGCGCATACAACTACACGCTGTTTGGTTGCCCGCACGGGGTATGATTAAGAGTTAGCACTTGCACTTAGCACACAGGGTTAAGAGCTAGCAGAAGAAGGGGGAGAAGAAATGCAGTGTGCTTTGGACCATGACGATTGCGGTGGATAATGGTACGTGTCCAACATGACGAGCATGAAGTCGTGGCTGAGCGACACCATCGACGAACTAGTTGCGGTGCTCGTGCAAAGACAATGGACAGAGGAGGAGAATGCAGTGCTCGCGCCATGGTATCGATCGTTCGTGCAGTAGGACGAGAGAGGAGGCCGAGATGATCGACGTCGGAAGCGACTCCAGTGTAATGGGACGAGAGAGAGGAGGCCGAGAGGAGGCCAAGATGATCAACCCCGTTGGTGGCGCGGCAAACTGCAGTGTGCACGCCATTGCAGCGTCAGTGCAGTAGGAGGACGACAGAGAGTAGGCCGAGATGAGCGACGCCGGAAACGACTCTAGTGTAGTAGGACGCGGGCAAGGAGATCAAGGGGAAGGGCGTTGGAGGACGAATAGGAGGGCTCTGAGCAGAGGATAAAGGAGCTCGACATGGAGAGATGAAGTTACGATCGTCGAAACCAAAAACTTACAACACAAATGTTGTGCGGAACTGCGAAATTAGGCATCTTGTGAAAGGAAATTTCAAACAATAGATTGTGCGCGACGAATCTGACAAAATTCGTCCAGAATAGCTCCAAATGGAAGCACGAAATTAAGAACTTACGGCTGACAAAACTACGAACTGATTGCTTGAATGGAACCTTAGCATCGAGGTGCATCTTTTTCGTGTAGAGCTTACCTCGAATCGAAGCACCGTTGTGTAGATCAAAGGGATAGGAGATTAGATAGAAGCTTAATGGAGGTTGAAGAAGACCTCACCTAATCACCTCGCATCCCTCTTGTCTCCTCTCATGCAAGGGCCCGCTCGCTTGCGCTCGCCTCGGCATGGCTTGCAAGAAACTGCCGATATGTGCATTTCCAGCGAGCCAGGCCGAGAGGTGCTTTAAGTTCCATGCTATGCAAGCCTATACAGTCAATCAAACAGTCCGTTTCCTTCCCGCGCGGGCCTGGTTAGGACTCGTGCAGGCAATCAAACACGTCCATATAGTCCCAAGTTGTTAGTTAGTCCGCCCACGGTCGGGAGTTGTCGTTTTGGCTCTGAAAGAAAAGAGGTGAAACGTATGCCTCCTTGCAGGGACGCGTGCGTGTTAAATAGCAAGACAAGATTACATCGGTTGGCAGCTTGTTGTGTTAGCTTGACCCCTCATCCAAGACTATACAAGATAAGGATCTCTAACCTCCAACAACCTGCCCAAGTTACAACACACGCATACAAGTTACACCCCGTGACATATGTCACGTTACAACTACACCCATATCATTTAACATCCTCCCTCAATCTAAACGTGTCAAGGTTGAGATTGTTCTTGAAGGCTTGTAGTTGTCGAATCTGTAATGGTTTTGTAAAACCATCCGCCACTTGGTCTCTTGTTGGGATGAACCTGATTTCCAATAGTTTCCTAGCAACCCTCTCTCTGACAAAGTGAAAATCAATCTCTATGTGTTTAGTCCTTGCATGAAACACTGGATTAGCTGAGAGATACGTTGCTCCAAGATTATCACACCATAGGCAAGAAGTGCTTGTTCTTCTTACTCCTAGCTCATCTAGTAAAGTTTCCATCCACATTACCTCAGCTGTTGCATTTGCCAGAGATTTATATTCTGCTTCAGTACTAGAGCGAGAGACTGTTGCTTGTTTCTTTGCATTCCAGGATATGAGGTTAGAACCAAAGAAAACAGCAAATCCACCTGTAGACCTTCTGTCATCAGGACACCCTGCCCAATCTGCATCAGAAAAGGCACTAACAGTTGTTGAGGGTGATTTACATATTTTCAGTCCTATACCAGCACTTCCTTGAATATATCTCAATATCCTTTTTATTGTTTTCCAATGAAGTGAAGTAGGGGAGTACAGAAATTGACAGACCTTGTTAACAGAGAAGGATATATCAGGTCTTGTCAAAGTTAAATATTGTAGTGCACCCACCACACTTCTATATTTAGTCCCTTCCGCTGGACTCAACAACTCTCCTTCATGCAATGATAATTTTTCTGTTGTAGATAAAGGTGTACTGGAGGGTTTACAGTCTCTCATACCTACACGCTTGAGTATATCCTTGGCATATTTTTCCTGAGTCAGCAATATACCATCATGTACCTGTTTTACTTCTATGCCAAGGAAATAATGTAATTCTCCCAAGTCTTTGAGAGCAGAATCATTCTTCAAGTTCTTAAGTAAAGCTGAGGTGGCTTGTGGAGAGGAGTTAGCAACAATTATATCATCTACATATATAAGCATATAAATGATCACCTCCTCATTTTTGAAGAAAAACAGAGAAGTATCTCCCCTTGAGGGTCGGAAACCAAGTTGTTGGAGCTTTGTGCTTAGTCTTGAGTACCAAGCTCTGGGCGCCTGTTTCAGACCATACAGTGCTTTGTCCAATTTACACACATGCTGTGGTTTGGTGCCATCCACAAACCCAGGTGGTTGCTTCATGTATACCTCTTCCTCGAGAATGCCATGTAAGAACGCATTCTGCACATCCAATTGGCGAAGAGTCCATCCCCTGGAAACAACAATAGACAGAACAAGTCTAATAGTAGCTGCCTTAACTACTGGACTAAAAGTGTCTTCATAGTCAATTCCATAACGTTGTTTAAACCCCTTTGCTACTAGTCTAGCTTTGTATCTATCTATTGTACCATTAGAATTCCTCTTAATTTTGTATACCCATTTGCAATCTATAATGTTTCTACCTTGTTTAGGTGAGACTAGATGCCAAGTTTGATTTTTCATAAGTGCATCATACTCTACCTCCATAGCTCGTTTCCAGTTTTTATCATCTAGTGCTTCAGCTAGATCACGAGGCTCACCAGTAGCAGCAAAGTTTACAACCATGAAATTTTTACCATACCTGACCGTTCCATCTTTAGGAACAAGTGGTTTAAAAATGCCTCTTTGTGACCGTGTATTGGGTCGCTCCGGTTCAACGGCCACATAAGATCCTGATGTTGCAGAAGATCCTGCAGCCGGTTCTGGACGCGGTCGGACCTGGGAATTGGTCTTGTCGGGAGGCGAGGCGGAGACGCGTCCAGGCGACACACGCCCGAGAGTCCGCGCCTCCTCATCAATCGGTGATGGCGACGCATTGGACGCACCTGCGCCATCCCGCGCACCTGACCGCGAACCTGGCCGCGTGTCACCCGTGGATGGGCTGCCTGCATCAGGTGGGGTGGCCGCGCCAGCCGGAGTGCGCGTTTCCGCCTCTGAGTCTGTGCGCGCGGCAGATGCAGCAGCGCCGCCAGATCTCTCGGGATCCACGCGCGCAGGCGAATCTGTCCTACCACCAGATCTCTCGGGATCCGTGTGCGCAGGAGGATCTGCTCCGTGTTCCGAGCCGGGCCGGTTTGGCTGTATCTGCAGCATAAAATCATGACCAAAACCAATGTTTTCTGCTGGATTTTTTCCCTCCGACTTCCTACATCATCAGAACCATTAGTAGTCCTATTAATCATTTGATCACCAACTATTTCTCCCCCTTGATCAGTAGGATTAAGTAGGTCAGGAGGAAGTAAAAGAATCTCAGCCCTTAGACGAGCACCGGCATTAGGATGAAGGGCCGCAAAAGGAAAAATGTTTTCATCAAACACCACATCCCTAGAAATGTATACACGCCTTGTGGAGATATCAAGGCACTTGTAGCTTTTGTGCATGTTACTATAACCAAGGAAAGCACATTGCTTTGATTGAAATTGGAGTTTATGTGTGTTATATGGACGTAAATTGGGCCAACAAGCACACCCAAAAATTCTAAGAGAGGAATAGTTGGAAGTTTCACCGAATTACCTAGTAAGAGGTGTTTCATGATTTATGACTTTGCTTGGAACCCTATTGATCAGATAGGTTGCGGCAAGGAAGGCCTCATCCCAAAACTTCAAGGGCATAGAGGCTTGAGCGAGCAAGGAGAGGCCGACCTCAACAATGTGACGGTGTTTGCGCTCAGCTGACCCATTCTGCTGATGAGCATGAGGACATGATACATGGTGTGAAATGCCAATTTTGGTGAAGAAAGAGTTCAACTTTTCGTACTCCCCTCCCCAATCTGTTTGGAGAGCAAGAATCTTGCGATCAAAACGTCGTTCAACAAGGTTTTGGAAGTCATGGAATTTCTGAAAAACTTCAGATTTGTGCTTGATGAGATAGATCCATGTGAATTTACTAAAATCATCGATAAAACTCACATAGTATTTTTTCTGCCTACTGTTTCAACAGCAAGACCCCACACACCAGAAAAGACAAGTTCCAAAGGAAATTTAGATTCACTCAAGGATTGAGGATAAGGTAACTGGTGACTTTTGCCCTTTTGGCAGGCGTCACATACATGCTTATTGCTATCGTTATTGACACACGGGAGCTTATTCTCACTAAGAATCTTCCTAACAACAATGGAAGAAGGGTGACCTAAACGTCTATGCCACCAATCCAGAGGTGGTTTGGTGACATTGAGCACATGCTTCTGGACGTTTCCCCCGGTGTGTTTGACAGGATAGAGCCCTCTTCTACCCCTGCCTCGAAGTAGAACCTTCCTCGTTTCCAGATCCTTGATGAGAAAAAAATGAGGGTGAATTTCAACAATAGTATTATTGTCAAGAGCAAGTCAAATCTTTTGTTGCCTCCGGAACATGAAGAACATCTTTTAGATGAAGATTGCGATCTGGGGTAGAAATAGCTACATAACCAATATGATCAATGGACATACCTGATCTGTTTGCAGTATGAATCTGATCACCGCCCGTGTACCTCTCCCGAATGGTCAGCTTCTCCAGATCGCTTGTAATATGGTCGGTTGCACCGCTGTCCATGTACCAGTTGGTGTCAACCCCATACTGATGAGCAGCCATGTTGGCCGAGAGCGCTCCTCTCCTCCCTGATATGAAGAGTCGTAGCGCTTCCAGCACTTCCAAGCAGGGTGGCCAACTTTTCCACAGATCTGGCACACCGGCTTGGCAGAGGAGTTGTTGTTGTAGTTCCCCCTGCCTCCCGAGTTGCCTCGACCACGGCCGTGGTCACCACCACGGCCACGGTCACCATCGCCGCCTGGTTTGTTGTTGAAGCCGCGACCACTGCCGCGATCACCGTTGCTGATGGAGTTGTTGTTCTTGTTGAAGCCGCGCCCATGCGCCGCCGCATTTGCGGACGATTGAGAGGACCCGCCGCGGAGATTCAGGCGAGTCTCAAAACTCAGAAGCTGTGAGAACAGCTCCGGGACTTGACAGGTTCGACCCTGGAACACATGGCCGACACCACTGGGTCGTACTCCTCATCCAGTCCAGCAAGGATGTGGGAGATCACCTCTTCCTCGTCCAAGGCCTTCCCTGAAGCAGTTAGTTCATCACACAGGGTTCGGACCTTACCAACATACTCTGTGATCGTGGAGTTACCCTTCTGAAGATTGGCTAGGGCAATTCTGACGTTGACGGTCTGCGCCCTAGTGTGCGACACAAGCATCCCTTGCACCGTGTTCCATAGCTCGGTCGCAGTGTGGCAGGTTGCCACTTGGACGGCTATCTCACGCGGTAGCGTAGTCAGCAGGTATGAGAAAACCTGCTGATCCCGCGCGTACCACACACCGAACTCTGGGTTCGGCGCCTTTGTCTTGGTTTTGCCGTCATCGCCGGTGACCTCAATGGTCGTGGGCGGAGGCGACTGCTCGGTGTCGAGGAAGCTTGCCATCTGCGCTCCCCTGATGGCTGAGAGCACCGTGGCGCGCCATAAGGCCTCGTTCCCTCTCGTCAGCTTCTCGGTTGCGTTGTGTGCAAACGGAGACGAGGGGAAGGAACTTGCGGAGGAAGAGCTCGCCATGGATGAACCTGAGGTAGGCTCTGATACCATGAAAGAAAAGAGGTGAAGCATATACCTCCTGGCAGGGACGCGTGCGTGTTAAATAGCAAGACAAGATTACATCGGTTGGCAGGTTGTTGTGTTAGCTTGACCCCTCATCCAAGACTATACAAGATAAGGATCTCTAACCTCCAACAACCTGCCCAAGTTACAACACACGCACACAAGTTACACCCCGTGACATATGTCACGTTACAACTACACCCATATCATTTAACAGGCAAACCAACGAAGCACGTACACACGTTCAAAAAAATTCAAACGAAAACCTAAAGACACCACATATTCGTACACGGTCATCTCCCAAACAAATACACGTGCCCTGAACATGTTTACCAAGCAGTCATTTTCAGCCAAGTGGTGAAACCTCAAAGCAAAAACATCCCCGGAAATAGATGCTTGGGTATATAATATGTACATATGGTGCAGCCGCAAGGAACTGAACGAATCAATCTGCTTTAACAATCGGATCCGATCATATATGTAAACTGAGAAGATTAGGGAGAACTGATCACCATACTCGATTATGCTCTAGGCAGTGCCATATATACACTTACAGGACGGCGGCCCAGGGAGATCATGGGTGCTCCACTAGTAGAGATCGTGCGCCACTAACACTGCAGGAGGGCGCCACGATCACACGCACGCTCTACACTGTATGCCAGCGGCTATACGTATACATATGCGATATACAAGAGCAGTACAGTCTAACACCCCCTGTAGTCGTGACGTCGTCGCCGGCGACGCAAAGACTGGATCCAAACTCCGAGAAAATGTCCGACGGCAGGCCTTTGGTCATGATGTCGGCGAGTTGTTGACGCGTGGGGATGTGAAGAACACGAAACTGGCCGAGGGCGACGCGCTCGCGGACGAAGAGGATGTCGAGCTCCACGTGCTTGGTCCGTCGATGATGCACGGGGTTGGCCGATAAGTAGACAGCAGACACGATGTCGCAGTACACCAGCGTCGCCTTGGTCACCGGAGCGAAGAGCTCGCCGAGGAGCTAACGGAGCCAAATGCACTCAGCAACGGCGTTGGCGACACCGCGGTATTCGGCCTCGGCGCTGGATCGCGAGACGGTTGCTTGGCACTTGGAAGATCAGGAGATGAGTGCGTCGCCGAGGTAAACACAGAAGCCGGACGTGGAGCGGCGCGTGTTGGGGCAGCCGGCCCAGTCCGCGTCGGTGAACGCGCGGAGATCCAGAGTGCTCGAGGCGCGGAGATGAAGGCCGAGTGCACACGAGCTGCGCACGTACCGCAACAGGCGCTTGACAAGCGCGAGATGGCACTCTCGCGGGTCATGCATGTGGAGGCATATCTGCTGCACGGCGTAGGAGATCTCGGGCCGCGTGATGGTGAGGTACTGGAGAGCGCCGGCGATGCTCCGATACGCGGACGGGTCGGCAACGCACGGCCCGTCAGCCGAGGGAAGCTTGCTCTTCGTGTCAATGGGCGTCGGCGAGGAACGGCAGGTGTCCATGCCGGCACGATCCAGGAGTTCGTCAGCGTACTGGTGCTGGGACAGGAAGAACCCAGCCAAGGTGCGCGTGATACGGATCCCGAGGAAGAAGTGGAGGGAGCCCAGGTCCTTCATCGCAAACTCGCCAATGAGGCGCGTGATGACACGGTGGAGCACGACGTGCGAGGACACGGTGAGCACGATGTCGTCAACGTAGAGGAGGAGGAACGCTGTGTCGTCGCCGTGCCGAAAAGTGAAGAGGGAAGTGTCTGAGCGCGTGGCTGTGAAGCCAATCGAGCGAACGAAGCCGGCGAAGCGGAGGAACCTGGCACGGGGCGTCTGCTTCAGCCCGTAAAAGGACTTGGAGAGGCGGCAGACGTGTTCTGGCTTGGCCGGGTCGACGAAGCCGGCAGGCGGCAGGCAGCAAACTTCCTCCTCCAAGGTGCCATGAAGAAACGCGCTGGACACGTCGAGTTGGTGCACGGGCCAGCCACGCGACGCAGCCAGGGTGAGCACCGTGCGGATCGTTGCCGGCTTGACGATGGGGGAGAATGTTTCGCCGTAGTCGATGCCGGCGCGCTGGCGGAACCCACGCATGACCCAGCGTGCTTTGTAGCGGGCAAGCGCACCGCTGGCGTCGGTTTTGTGCTTGAAGATCCATTTCCCAGTGATCAAGTTAGC
>NC_057803.1:602723876-602730690 GCF_018294505.1 Triticum aestivum
GAGAGCGTCGTACTCATCTTGCATGGCGGCGAGCCAGTGCGGGCCGCGGAGGCAGCGCGGACGGAGCTGGGAACCGCTGAGACCGACGAGGACGTCGAGGAAGTAGATGTCGAGGCAGCGGCCGCGTCATAGTAGCGTGGGTTGGGGCGGAAGATGCTGCGTTGAGCCCGCGTGACCATGGGCGCCGGTGGCGCGACGGGCGGTGCGCGCGGCGCTGGTGGCACGGCGCTGGGGATGGAGACGCCCGTGCACCCAGTGGACGCAGAAGGGCTTCACGAAGACGTGGCCGAGCCGCCCGTCGAAGAGCCCGCGGCGAGGCTGGGGCTGCGCGGGGCAGTAGTCAGTGAAGACGAGCCGGTCGTGGGAGATCCGATGGTTGAGCTTGAATGTGTCGAGGGCGCACTTGGCGCAGGCGACGCCGAGGCATCCGATGAGGATCCAACACCTGAGTTTGAACCATGCAAAAGGGCGGGCACACCACGGTTCCTGATCACGAGCGGGACCTGCAGGACAGGGGACGAAGCGGGCGATGCAGGCTGCATGGGCGAAGGAGCAGGCGGTGGTGTGGAGAAGGGAAAGACTGTTTCATGAAAGAGGACATGGCGTGAAGTCAGGACGCTGCGCGAGACCGGATCAAAGCAGCGAAAACCTCGGTGATCAGAAGGATATCCAAGAAAGACGCAGGCGATAGACCGAGGCTCAAGCTTGTGGCGAGTAGTAGCAGTGATGTTCGGATAGCACAAGCATCCAAAGACGCGAAGCTGGGAGTAGTCCAGGGCGACACCGAGCAGAAGCTCGTGCGGAGTGCAAGGTGCTGAGGCGCGGCACGACCGGCGGTTGATGAGGTATGTGGAGGTGTTCAGGGCCTCGGCCCAGAATCGCGGCGGCATCGACGCATGACAGAGGAGCGAGCGCACCACGTCGTTGAGCGTGCGAAGGATACGTTCAGCCTTGCCGTTCTGCTGGCTCGTGTACGGACAGGTGAGGCGGAAATGAGTGCCATGGCGTGCAAGCAAGGCACGCACGGCGGCGCTGTCGAACTCACGCCCGTTGTCTGTCTGAAGCGCAAGAACATGAAGCTGGAACTGGGTCTGAACATAAGCGAAGAAATCAATAAGGACAGAGAGAGTTTCAGACTTATGTTTCATAGGGAACGTCCAGACGTAGTGACTGAAATCATCGATCACAACTAAGTAAAATTGATAGCCTGAGATGCTTACAACGGGAGATGTCCATACATCAAGATGTAAAAGCTGGAAAGGAAAAAAGCTAGTGGTGCTAGATGACTGAAACGGAAGTCTAGTGTGCTTGCCCAAGCGACATGCATGACAGAAGGGTGGCTCGCGGCTGAACTCCAGGTGCAGATCATCAGCGAGGGCGCGAAGCGAGGTAGCACCGGGATGCCCAAGGCGTTGGTGCCACAGGTCGGTCGCAGCGACGCCGGCAAAGATGCACAAGGAGGGGAGTTTGGGCCGCACAACAGGGTAGAGGTCGCCGTCGGAATCACATCGGAGAATCACCACCCTGGTTCGAAGGTCCTTTACAGAAAAGCCACGCGCGTCAAATTCAACAGAGAGGGGAAAATCACGGCAAAGCTGGCGAACTGAAAGTAGATTCTTGACAAGAGAAGGAGAAACGAGGATATTGCGAAGAGGAATAGGGGATGTGCTGGTGATCAGCGAGCTAGTGCCAACATGGGTGATGGGCAGGCGCTCGCCACTGCCGACGATGATGCATGCATCAGTAGAGGACGGGCGAGCAGAGAGAAGATTACCGGGCGAGGATGTCATGTGGGACGCAGCGCCGGAGTTGAGGTACCACTCTGGTGCACTCCCAGAGGACGAATGGCGGCCGAGGCGCTGTGAAGGGCGGCCTGCAGCGACGCCATGTCCCAGGCCTGTTGAGGAGGCGTGGACGAGCTCGCTCCGGGGCTGCCGAAGCCAGGAGGGGCGGCAGCGTACCCAGGAGGAGGGGCCCCGTAGCCGTACGACGGGGGCGATGGCGACGGAGCCGCGGACATGGCCTGCTGGTGCGGTGTGCCAGGGCGTGGGCCGAGCACGCCAGCGCCGGGCGCGCGCCAGGCCATCGGCCAGGCCTGAACTAGGCCAGTCCACGAGTTGGCACCGGGCGCCGGCGCAGGGTACGTCGGAGGACGGGGAGCCGAAGGAGATGGTGGAGGAGCCCCGCCGCCGCTGTTGCCACGTCCACGGCGACGCTGGCGTCTGCGCCCCTGGTTGGTGTTGCTGGGCGGGGGCGCAAGTGGCATCGAGGAACTGCCGCGGCCCGCTACGAGAGCGTGCACGGACTGCTGGCGAGCGGACTGCTCGGCGCGGTGCTCTTCAAGCAGGAGGAAGGAGCGCACCTGCGGGAAAGAAGGGAGCGGGACCTGCGAGGTGATGTGCGGGATGGCGGAGTGGTACTGCCGGTTCAGGCCACGGAGGAGGTAGAAGACCCGCTGCGGCTCGGTCACCGGCTGGCCGAGGTCCCGAAGCTGGTCGGTGAACTGCTTGAGTTTGGTGCAGTACGCCATGACCGTCATGTCGCCCTGAACAACGGCGTGGTACTCGGCGTCGAGGTAGACGGCGCGAGCAAGCTGGTTGTCACGGAGGATCCCGTCGACGGCCGCCCAGACGGTGAGCGCGGTGTCGTCCGGCTGCATGACGGCGTCGAGGAGCTCTGGCGAAATGGTGGTGTAGAGCCAGTGCACCACGGCGTGGTCCGCCATGTCCCACTCTGGATCGCCGTGACGGTGGACAGCCGTGGAATCGACGTGGTCGCGGAGGCCGAACATGCCGACGATGGTGTCGAAGTGGCGGCGCCACTGTGTGTAGTTGCCGGCGAGGAGGTCGAGAGTGACGGGAACATGAGGACGAATGTCAACCATCTGCAAGATGGAGGACGGGACGGAGGGTGGGACGGAGGGCGCAGGCGCAGGGCGCACCGGAGCGGGAAGCACCGGGGCGGCAGGAACCGCAGCAACGGCAGTAGCGTTGGCGGGAGGTGGTGGTGGTGCATCGGCTAGGGGAGCGGCGTGAAGGATGCCGGCGACGCCGTGCTGAGAGGAGCGAGGAGAGACGACAGGGTTGTCGTCCATGGTGACGGAAGCAAGACCTGCGACCGGCGCAAAAGGAATGAGCTGGTCGGGGGAGTCTGATACCATGTAAACTGAGAAGATTAGGGAGAACTGATCACCACACTCGATTATGCTCTAGGCAGTGCCATATATACACTTACAGGACGGCAGCCCAGGGAGATCATGGGTGCTTCACTACTAAAGATCGTGCGCCACTAACACTGCAGGAGGGCGCCACGATCACACGCACGCTCTACACCGTATGCCAGCGGCTATACGTATACACATGCGATATACAAGAGCAGTACAGTCTAACAATATATAACAAAAAGATGCTTATATTTCCCCAAAAAGGTTGGGAGGAAATGAATGAACGATTACTGATTCGAGGAAGCGACACACACCTAACTAAGCCTGCAGATCAAGATGGAAGCATGCAAGATTATCATTGCAAGAAGAGGTGCAGAAAATCGATCCCATGCTTATACATACTGAATGATTATCAGCATGATACACCCATAAGCTGATGGATGGATGGATGATTACATGCATGCTGAGCAAATAAAATGCATGCCTTAATTTGTGGCCTCAACCTCCATGACTGCTGACTGAACCTGGATCATGTCCTCGATCCATGACCCAACAATCGACTGAAGATCAGAAAAGGCACCAACCCCAGCGTGCACCACACTTGTATTCCTGAAACAAAAATACGCACATGATCAATGACAAGGAACAGCCAACCAAAACGAAGCAAGGCATTGAGAAAATGATGTGCACCTCCTCTGCTCCTTGCACACAGCTTCACTGAACTCCATTAGAGTCGCCATTACCTTAAACCCAGATTTTGGGTCCTTTATGCCCCACAATATGCTAGAGTAGGCCTTAAACATTCCCTCTCTAAGCTGGTCGTCATACTCAACCTTACCCTCTTCTGAAACATCAGCACGATATTTTCCGTTGGCAGCTTCTTTAAGCATTTTCATAACAGTCTCTAAGTACCTCTCGAAATTCCGACCGATAGCAAGGGCAATCTCTCCAAAGCATGCCATAATTGAATGTATAAGAGCGACATCTGACATGCCTTTGTAAAGAACGTCCATAATTTGATCACAACATGTCACCGCCACTTTATCTCCCAAGACATGGCAAATATCACACATCACCTCTAAATAAGTTGGAGAGAGCCGCTTCACAGTAAAATACTGCAAGAGCATAGGCATGTGTTCCCCAAAATCTGGACCGATGGAATGAGCAAGAGCACCAATGGCAAGGGCTGCTTTATCACGTGCACTAGAACTATCGCTTGTTAAGGCGCGACACAATAGCAGCAATACACATTGAGCAGAGTCCCTAAGTGCAGATCTTTCGATTATATCCCAGCTGCCCATCTTCTCGATTATGAGTTGAACTAGACCACACAACAAAACCTCAAGAAGGCCACGATTCATCTTGTCACCTGATGAAATTACTACACCATCATGATTGAGCACCATATTCAATCTTCTCATGATACTAGGCATTAACGTTCTAATAGCTAGGGAAGCTTCAAATTCTCTTGTGTTGCTGACTCTTACAATCTCAGTCAATGCTTCATAAGCAGATGCACATGCTGGAAGCCCGAAAGGGGTAGGTTCCGTAGCAGAAAGGAGAGCGTCAATAACAGGCCTAACATAAGGTGAAAGCTCGGGCGAGTTTGGCTTTGACTTTGATTTTGTATCTTCTCCATAACCTCGAGCAAGAAAATATATAGCTCCAGATACTTTCTCGGACACTTCCGGGACATCTTTGCTACTCTCTATCAACACAGCCACGATCCGAGGAAGGTTTGCATTTGTAATGATTCTATTTGGACTAGCTTGAGAATGCCGAAGCTCAAACAACCGTTGTAGGGTCCACGCGGTAGTGCCTCTTACGTGCATGTTTGGGTCTTTCATCATGTCAAGCAACGGGTTGATCACGGGAGCAAGTTTCTTAAGACAGGGACCTTCTAGGATATAACCTAATGCAAACGTAGCTGCCTTGCGACTTTGCCAATCAAGCGCTATGATGTTAACCTCAAAAAACCGCATCACGGGAGGGACAATAGCATCCCCAATACTTATAGCGGCAAGGCTTAGGCATTCCATAGCACTTGTGGATAGGTCTTTGAAGCTATCATCTCTGTCTTGCTTTAAAAGAGTTTCTAGAAGAAGTGGAGCAAGTGAAGAGAGGGGCTTGCCAAGAAAGCCACAATCAGGAGCAAGGACATCATCATCATCATCATCATCATCATCATCATCATCACCATCATCATCATCATCATCATCATCATCATCATCATCATCATCATCATCACGAAGGTCGTCTTGTCGCCTGATCTCTTCTTGACAAACAGTGGTCCAGAACTCAATAGATTTGAGCGTGACAGATTTCACGCCTCCTTTCAAAGCTTGGGTTGTAAGCCCGAGTATGGTTTCCATGTAGGGCTCTAACTTGGCGTGATGTCTGGATGCAATCGCAGCAAGGCACTCAAAGATCACCTGTCTGAACTCCGCTTCTTCGGATTTAGCGGTATTGAGGACCGCGGCCATTATACGGGTTCTCTCATCATCGTCTTTAAAAATTCTACAAACTTCGTACCGTAGAACGTTACGTAGAGCTCTAACTGCTGCGAGGCGGACATCGCGGGTTAGGTCGTCCTCCACGCGGCTCGCCTCCACGATGAGGGCATTGAGGACGTCGTCCACCTGATCCTGCTTGAGGTACGTGTAGTTATTCTTGAAGACATGCTCCAGCGCCTCAAGGGCCGCCTGCTGCTTTATCGGCGACACGCCCTGCCTTTGTGCCGCGTTGCCCAGCAACCGGTGAAGGAGGTCCGGCCACTCCTCGATACGCGCGAGCTTTGCGATGATCTGCGAGGAGGCGCGCCTGGCGTCGGCAACCGGAGATGCTAGCACCGTTGTGAGCGACGACTCCTTGATCTTGGATCCGATGGATGGATCAACGCTGAACCACCGCTGGACGAGTGGATCATCGATCGGATGGATGTCAGAGGAGCACAACGAGTCGTTGAGGATTGTGCCGGCGAGCCTCCTGGACTCGGCTGGGCTGTCGTCGCTGGAGAGCTCCGACGACAGGCCCACGAGGAAGCTGGGGAGGTCGAGCTCCTGGAGGCGCTTGAGATCGGCCTCTGCCGCTGACCGTACGCCGTTGTCGCGGTGCTGAGCGTCCAGTAGAACCTTGGTGATATCCATGGATGTATGTATCTGCAGCAAACACGGATCAAATAAGCACAAGTCGATCGTCGGTTAGCAAAAGCAAAAGCAGTAAGAAAGTCGACCTACTTTTTTGGATGCTAATGAGGGACGAGCAATGACGGTGAACTGAATTGAGAACGGCGACGACGGGCGTCCGGAGAGAATATGAGGTCGACTGCTTGTTCCCGGGTCGAGGCGATTAGATCACCGCCGTGAGAAGAGAATATGAGGTCGGTTGAGACCTTCCGTGTCGCTCAGGTCAGGTTGAGCCGGCCTAAAAAATAACGCAGTGGGCCCTGCCGCACGCACGAACAAAGCCCAGGCGTATCTTAAAAAAACAATCAGCGCCCGTTTATATCGCACTTTACGCGAGATGGAGCAAGCTCTCGCCTGACCGGCTCTGCGGACGACTGGCAGGCCCGTCATGCGAGTCGGATAGAGGCTAGCTTGCCGGTGAACTCATAGAAGGTCAGCGAGATTGGACTGGCTAAAAACAGTTTAA